>NW_027142410.1:2349297-2468605 GCF_026170545.1 Melanerpes formicivorus
CTCCATGTGTCTGGGGCGAGACTGCCAAGAACGAGGCACCCAATTAGCATGCACAGTATTTAGATTCTTACTGTCGAGAGCCTTGCCTAGCTAGGAACTCGTCTGAATAATGCTGGCCTTCCAGTATATGAAGGGGGCTACAGGAAAGCTGGAGAGGGACTTTTTGGGGTGTCAGGTAGTGATAGGACTAGGGGGAATGGAACAAAACTAGAAATGAGTAGATTCAGATTGGATGTTAGGAAGAAATGCTTCCTCATGAGGGTGGTGAGACACTGGAGCAGGTTGCCCAGGGAGGTGGCAGAATCCCCATCCCTGGAGGTTTTTAAGGCCAGGCTGGATGTGGCTCTGAGCAACCTGATCTAGTGTGAGGTGTCCCTGCCCAGGGCAGGGGGGTTGGAACTAGCTGATCCTTGAGGTCCCTTCCAACCCTGACCATTCTATGATTCTGTGATCCTATAATGCCAATCCCAGCTAAAGCTGTGTAAGTTTTGTTCCTTCCTCCCATTTTCTTGAGTCATCCAGTTTCCCTTGTCACATCATTTCAAATAGAGAACCTGTTGAGTTAGGAATGCACAGGGAGCCAGAGGGACCCCAGGCAGCAAGAGCCCACAGGGGTGAGGCATCCGTGCCACTTCCAAACGGGGGGAGCAGGGAAGTGTCGCTTCTCACTCGCCCCCCCAGTCTTTTCTAGGCTGCCACCTCCTTTCCCCTGCGCACAGCCTCTGCCGTCTGTGTGAGCGTAATTTAGTGCTAATTAAGAAGTGAGTGGGAGCCATAAGCTCATTTCATTTAGAACCTGGAAATGGCCTCCTGGGAGCCCGGAGAGGGTACCGACTGCTTTCTCGCCACAAAAGCTTCTCCACCCCACTGCTGTAATTCTAACCACCAAGCTCCCGATCGCAGAAACTCAACGCCGGCTCAGATTTACGGAGCATTAAGCGACTGAATTAAATCCTCAGCATTCACTGGGCATCAGCTTGACTGAGTGAAGGGTTTCAGGGGCCGGGGTTGCTCTACAAGCCCGTAATTGATAACGTTCCGCAGGCGCTGCTCCTCCGAGCTTTCTTTGGGCTTGCCGCAGTTTCCTTTTTCATGGAGGCCCCGGTAGTATTTGTTGTTATTTTTTTTCTGTTTGCTTTGCTGTGGGAGTTTGAGATGAAATCTCACTACATAAACGAGGCTTCAAATTAAATGAGGTTTCATTTGCATGAGCTGGGGAGCGGAGTGCATCCTTCTTCCAGCGGGTAAGACCGAACAGGCCCGTTCCCCGCCACAGAGCCCTCAGACGCTCCTGAAGAAAAATGACATTTCCCTCCCCCCCGTAGAAAATACTTTAAAAGTCCCCAGAATAGATTTATAAGAATATTTTAACCTTTTCTTTGATCCTTGAAATGTCATTGTTCTGTAGGGCTACATTACAAAACGTGACCTTTTATAGGAACCCTGGGATGGATTTGATCTTTGGAAGATGTTTGAGAGATAATGCACTACGGGGTGCAAAGAATGTTTGCTCCTGAAAAGGGAGATGAAAATGGTGTTACCCGAGGATATTTGTGTTTGTGGTGTACCTGGAGGACAAAGGGATTGTTTGTGGTGAGGCTTGTGCTCCAGGGAGAGCAGTGAAGGAACTAATAAGAGAATGTGGCATCTTCTTTTCTTTTAATGCGCAGCAGTTTTGTTTTCATTACATTTTACAGAAAAATTTAAGTAGCAGAAATTGTTCACTGGAGAGATGCCTGCAGATGAAGACATTTGGAATGTAACTGGATTTTGCAAGTGCTAGCTGTTTTCTTTTCAGAGTGCACCTTGACTTGTTGACTGGCAAAACGCAGAGCTGAGCGGTCAGGGAAGGAAAAGAGGTGACCCTGTGCTTCAGATTTGTGTTCGCTCTGCTGGCATCCCCTCTCACGGTTCTGCAGCCTGTCTCTCTCTCTCAAGTCCTTTCTCTAGCTGTCTTACACCCAGCATTCTCCATGCCACCCTCAGTATGAATTCCCTGGCAAGAGATGTTGGTGTGAAAACACCTGACCTGTTTTGACGTTTTCATGATGACTGCAAAATCCTTGTGAGCCAAGGCAGATGCGAGTCTGTGGATTCACACTGTGTGAGTGCTGTCTCCTTCCTTTGCCGGTAACTGTTCCAAACCTGATCCCTCTGAAAGATGTCACACTTCTCAGCACCAAATATTTTAAGGTTGTACCTAATTCTGTAGCTCTTGTTTGTCCTGAATTTTCACCAAAACCTGTTGTTCTTGAGAAGTGTGTTAGATCACAGGATGTTAAGGGTTGGAAGGGACCTCCGAGGATCATCGAGTCCACTGACCTGTCAGAGCAGGAGCATAGAATCCAGCACAGGTCGCATAGGAATGCATCCAGATGGGTCTTAAATGTCTCCAGAGAAGAAGACTCCACAACCTCTCTAGGGAGGCTGTTCCAGTGCTCTGTGACCCTCACAGTGAAGAAGTTCCTCCTCATGTTGAGGTGGAACCTCCGGTGCTGTAGTTTAGATCCATTGCCCCTTGTCCTATCACAGGGTGCAACAGAGCAGAGCAGAACCTGTCCCCTCCTTCTTGACACCCAGCCCTCAGACATTTATAAACATTGATTAAATCCCCTTTCAGTCTTCTCTTCTCCAGACTAAAAAGCCCCAGGGCTCTCAGCCTCTCCCCACAGGACAGTGTTCCAGTCCCTCAATCATCCTTGGAGCCCTCCATTAGACTCTCTCGAATAGATCCCTGTCCCTCCTGAACTGGGGAGCCCAGAACTGGATGCAATATTCCAGGTGTGGCCTCACCAGGGCAGAGTAGAGGGGGAGGAGGACCTCCCTGAGTCTGCTGGACACACTCCTCTTAATGCACCCCAGGATCCCATTGGCCCTCTTGGCCACAAGGGCACATTGCTGACCCATGGATGACTTCTTATCCATCAGGACTTCCAGTTCCTTCTCCACAGGGCAGCTCTCTAGCAGATTGCCTCCTAACCTGTACTGGTGCAGTTTATTCTTCCTTCCCAAGAATCTCTTCCTTTTCCCCAGAATATGAGAGATGTCATTTCTGTCCCGTTAGGTCTTGCAGTCCAAGCACAGGGGAAACCTAGTGAGAATGCAGTAATGAAGATAGTGGGGGAGAGGACAAAGATCACAGGCTCCTACTGGCTGGTTACCCAAGTTTAGGACAAAGTAGTGGGCATAAGCACTAAATGAATTCTGAGCCATGTCAGTATTCAGAGAAGACCTGTCACTGGATCTTCAGGCTGAATCACCTCTGCCCCTCTGGTAAGACTGCTGGGTCCCAATCACTCTGGAGCTTGGGATGCAGATATAAAAATCAAGACTTTGCAAGTGCCCTAAGCAGTCAGAATGCTGAAGACTGAAGGGTAAGAAACTGATGCTGTTCTGGAGGAGATGAGGTTCTAGATGGCAGCAACTCTGCATTGGCAGAGTGGGAAGCGTGATTTGGCACAGACAGCCTTCAGGGCCTTTCAGGGATGCCATGGAGACCTGAACAAATTGTCTTCCTAGACACTGGGCCTGAAAGGATTTTATACATACCTAATGTGCTGGAAAAACAATTAGTGTCTGGGAGTCACTGGCCTTTTGCAGTATGACATGGCTATGGGGAAGTGATGGCTGGTGACATTTTGAATATAGGAATTGGAATGTACAAAATGAGGGTATCTGACTGCCAAGTTCCAGCAGGAAACCATCCACATGTACCTAAGTAGAAACAAAGCAGAGAGGACCCAATCTTCTCACTTGGCTCAAATCATTGAGCTGTTACTCTGATGCTTTTCAGAGATTACTTTTTTGTGGACTGGCCCCTCCATTGCACAGGCAGGGTTTAAGCAAGTTCTGCCCAGGAAAGACAGCCCCTTTATTAAGTGTATCTGGCCAGCAGGACTAGGGAAGTCATTTTGCCCCTATACTCAGCACTGTTTAGGTCACGCCTTGAGTGCTGTGTCCAGTTTTAGGCTGGATGTTAAGAAGAAATTCTTCACAGGAAGAGTGATTGGCCATTGGAATGTGCTGCCCAGGGAGGTAGGTGGTGGAGTCGCCATCACTGGAGGTGTTTAAAAAGAGGCTGGATGAGGCACTTAGTGCCATGGTTTAGTTGATTAGATGGTGTTGGGCAATAGGTTGGATTGATGATCTCAAAGGTCTTTTCCAACCTGGTTAATTCTGTATTCTGTATTCAATTCTGGGCCACTCAATTCAAGAGAGATGTTGAGTTGCTCAAATGTGTCTAGAGAAGGGCAAGAAAACTGGTGAGAGGTCTGGAGCAAAGCCCTATGAGGAGAGACTGAGGGAGCTGGGGTTGCTTAGCCTGGAGAAGAGGAGGCTCAGGGGAGACCTTCTTGCTTTCTACAACTCCCTGAAGGGAGGTTGTAGCCAGGAAGGGGTTGGTCTCTTCTCCCAGGCAAGCAGCACCAGAACAAGAGGGCTCAGTCTCAAGCTGTGCAGGGGGAAGTTTAGGCTGGATGTTTGGAAGAAGCTGTTCTCAGAAAGAGTAATTGCCCTTTGGAATGTGCTGCCCAGGGAGGGGGTGGGGTCAGCGTCCCTGGAGGTGTTTAAGAAAAGCCAGGGTGAGGCACTTAGTGCCGTGGTGTGGTTGATTAGTTAGGGTTGGATGATTGGTTGGACTTGGTGATCTTGGATATCTCTTCCAACCTGGTTGATTCTGTGATTCTGTGTATCATGTATCATCTCTGTGTGCCACCAGGGATGAGATAAAAACCAGAACTGGCATGTTTTGTGAACTTTTCTCTGAATCTGCACTAGTAGTGGTGAAACACTTAGGTGTAATGTAGTCAACCCCAAAATTCTTGGAACCCTTGAGATAAACTTCAGATGGGCATGGGATGTTCCATCTGTGTTGCAGGAAACAGGATGGTTATGTATAAAGCCTCAGCTGTCAAGTGACTCACCAGCAATACTGATGGGATGTGTAGCATCTGGTTGTGTCTTGCACCCTGTTAGAGGTCATAGGATTATCAGAAAATTATTACAGCAGGTCTGTTTCATGCTATGTAACTTGTACAGTGCTGTGAAATCAAAAAGAGGATTTTGTTGTCTAGGGAAGCAACCAAATCTGTGATAATCCAAGCATGTAGTAAGTCATAAGAAATCACTGCATCTGAAAACTTGCTGACAACCAAAGGTGAACTTATCCCCAGATGAATTCAGGGTCGTTTCCTTTGCCTTCGTCCTGTATGCCACATCTCTCTGGCTGCAGGATAGCATATGTACCTGCCTTAGAGAGAGGGTGAGGATTAGGGAAGGCAACATCAGATGTCTTTTGATATCATCAGATAAGAACACCTGTGAGAAAACAACTTCATTTCTAGGTGCTTAGGGGAACTATACTTTTAAGTCATGTTTTGAATACCTGGGACACCATGTTGCATTGTGAATCTAGGCTCACTGCCCCAATCCCTAGGAAGCATCTCCGAGTTAGTTCTCTGAAGTCACACCCAATGGCGAAGTGCCAGGTGCTGCACTTTGGCCACAACAACCCCATGCAGTGCTACAGGCTGGGGTTGGAGAGCTCCCAAAGAGAAAGGGACCTGGGGGTGCTGATTGGCAGCGAGCTGAACATGAGACAGCAGTGTGCCCAGGTGGCCAAGAAGGCAAATAGCATTCAGGCCTGCATCAGGAACAGTATGGCCAGCAGGAGCAGGGAGGTCATTGTGCCCCTGTACTCAGCACTGCTTAGGCCATACCTTGAGTCCTGTGTCCAGTTCTGGGCTCCTCAATTTAAGAAGGACACTGAGACTCTTGAACATGTCCAGAGAACGTCAACGAGGCTGGGGAGAGGCCTCGAGCACAGCCCTGTGAGGAGAGGCTGAGGGAGCTGGGGTTGTTCAGCCTGGAGAAGAGGAGGCTCAGGGGAGGCCTTCTTGCTGTCTCCAACTACCTGAAGGGAGGTTGTAGCCAGGAGGGGGTTAGTCTCTTTTCCCAGGCAAGCAGCACCAGAACAAGAGGACACAGTCTCAAGCTGTGCCAGGGGAAGTTTAGGCTGGAGGTGAGGAGAAAGTTCTTCACAGAGAGAGTTGTTAGCCATTGGAATGTGCTGCCCAGGGAGGTGGTGGAGTTGCCATCATTGGTGGTGTTCAAGAGGGGATTGGACGTGGCACTTGGTGCCATGGTTTAGTAGTCATGAGGTGTTGGGTGACAGGTTGGACTTGGTGATCTTTGGGATCTTTTCCAACCCTGCTGATTCTATAATTCTATTCTATGGACTTACCCTCCACACCTTAGTGCAGGAGGAAGCATCGAACGGAGTCCGGTGCAGAAACTCAGAGTTAAGTCTGGAGTAGATATTAATTTAGTTTATTTTCCTCCTTTCCCCAAAAGACTGAGAGTCATCACACAAAACAGACACTCCCAAGATTCAAGGAGGCAATGAAAGTCTAGAGCAGGGCTCCTTCAGAAATACTGCACCTGTTTTTCTTCTCAGTTGTATAATCCAAATAATTGCCTTTGTTCTGTAGTACAGTAAAATTGATTTATCCTCTCCTTAAATCTCTTTTAGTTGGCACTCTCAAGGTGATCTGAGATGCAAGTCAGATCATTCCACAGGCCATGGTGTATCTGCCTGGGGCCGTGATGAGACTTGCCTTTGGAGAGAGACATTTTGGAGGCTTGCAAGCGTTAGTGTGTGCACCGCACGCCGCTTCTTGAGGAGGCTTGGAGTGGTTCTTCCCCAGTATATTACTGATTGATAGTAGGCTGAACATGAGCCTGCAGTGTGCCCAGGTGGCCAAGAAGGCCAATGGCATCCTGGCCTGTATCAAGAATAGTGTGGCCTGCAGGAGCAGGGAGGTCATTCTGCCCCTGGACTCAGCACTGGTTAGGCCACACCTTGAGTCCTGTGTCCAGTTCTGGGCCCCTCAATTTAGGAAAGATGTTGAGCTGCTGGAAGGTGTCCAGAGAAGGGCAACAAAGCTGGGGAGGGGTTTGGAGCACAGCCCTGTGAGGAGAGGCTGAGGGAGCTGGGGTTGCTTGGCCTGGAGTAGAGGAGGCTCAGAGGAAACCTTCTTGCTGTCTACAATTACCTGAAGGGAGGTTGTAGACAGGTGGGGCTTGGTCTCTTCTCCCAGGCAAGCAGCACCAGAACAAGAGGACACAGTCTCTAGCAGTGCCAGGGGGAAGTTTAGGCTGGAGGTTAGGAAGAAGTTCTTAACAGAGATTGGCCATTGGAATGTGCTGCCCAGGGAGGTGGTGGAGTCACCATCACTGGAGGTGTTTAGGAAGAGACTTGGATGGGGTGTTTGGTGCCATGGTTTAGTTGATTAGATGGTGTTGGATGATAGGTTGGACTCGATGATCTTGAAGGTCTCTTCCAACCTGGTTTATTCTATTCTATTCTATTCTATTCTATTCTATTCTATTCTATTCTATTCTATTCTATTCTATTCTATTCTATTCTATTCTATTCTATTCTATTCTTTTCCATTCCATTCCATTCCATTCCATCCTATCCTATTCTCTCTAACTTCTAGCAATCTTTTAGGCATTTCCTGCGCCAAAGTCTCCATCCTATCGTGTTTGATCACCACTGATAGACTTGTCCTCCGTGCATTTATCTAATCACATTTGGAACCATTTATACTTTTGACCTCCACAGAAGTCCCTGGCAGTTTAATTCCACAACCCGAGTGTGTGCTGTCTGAAAAATCCTTTCTTCCATTTGTTTTAGACCTGCTGCTCGATCATTTCGCTGGCTGCCTCCTAGTTCCTGTGGTGTAAAAAAAATAATGAATAATCATCCCCTATTCAAATTCTGTATGCCATTCATGGCTTTAAAGCTTTTTCTCATATTCATCCTCATTCATATCTTTTCCAGGCGGCAGAGATCTGAACTATTTATTTCTTTCTCATCTGGTGGCTGCTTTGTACCTCGCAACCAAGAGCGCTGCCACGTCGTTGTCATCCCTTGTATTATTTTCTCTCGTTCCACCATGTCCTTTTCAAGGTGGAAAAAATGTGATTGTGCATGGTATTCTAGGTGTGCACACTCCATTGATTCACACAGTAGCATATTTAGGACTCCTTAATTCCTTCTTGATCACGGATCCTTCATGATGGCTACATCCTTGATTTAATTTCCCAGCAAGAAAACACAGAGGGACGCAATTGGAAAGCTGTGGTCTCTCCAGTGGAGTCAGAAGAAGCTTGTGCTCCTCAGAGCTGCAGATCCATAGCTCAGATCATGATTTATCATTTTTCTTTGCTGTGGTCTCCATCCATCGCCCTTCATTTCACATTCTAATGCTCTCGTTTCTTCAGTGTCGTGAATTGCTCATCTAGAAAACGTACTAATGGAAGGTGTCAGGAATAGAGGTGGGTTCTGCTTCTCAGTTACTTTGAGAAATTAACTCCTGGAAGCCTTGCATTTCTGAGCTGCTTGCTTTCACTTAGGATGCTGTGCTTTCGAAGAGTTATTGCTTAATAATACCAAGTTGCTCTAAGATTGAAGGCCAAGTGCCTAGAATTTGCTTTATCGTATGAATTTAGTGCAGCCCCCACCTCCTTACTAAAGACCACTTTCCTCCCTTTCTAAGAGGTACCATGCAGGGAGTATGAGAAAAATTACATTGCTGAGTTGTTCTGTGGCACAAGCCACATTGCATGAGCACATTTTCTAATCCAAGAGTCATTTTGTCATTCCCGTTGGCCTTTGGAGGGTTTCAGAGCACTCAAGCTTTGCCAACCCTCCTACCCACAAAAGGCAGTGTTTGACTTGAAGGTTTAAGGCACAAGTTTCAATTGTATATTAATAGAATCATAGAATCAATAAGGTTGGGAAAGACCTCAAAGATCATCAAGTCCAACCTGTCACCCAACACCTCATGACTAACTAAACCATGGCACCAAGTGCCACATCCAATCCCCTCTTGAACACCTCCAGGGATGGTGACTCCACCACCTCCCTGGGCAGCACATTCCAATGGCCAATCTCTCTAGGAAGGACTTTCTCCTCACCTCCAGCCTAAAGTTCCCCTGGCACAGCCTGAGACTGTGTCCTCTTGTTCTGGTGCTGCTTGCCTGGGAGACCAACCCCTTCCTGTCTACAACCTCCCTTCAGGTAGTTGTAGAGAGCAATGAGGTCACCCTTGAGCCTCCTCTTCTCCAGGCTAAGCAACCCCAGCTCACTCAGCCTCTCCTCACAGGGCTGTGCTCAAGGCCTCTCCCCAGCCTCATTGCCCTTCTCTGGACACATCGAAGAGTCTCAATGTCCTTCTTAAACTGAAGGGCCCAGAACTGGACACAGGACTCAAGGTGTGGCCTAACCAGTGCTGACTACAGGGGCACAATGACTCCTGTTCCTGCTGGCCACACTATTCCAGATGCAGACCAGGATGCCCTTGGCCTTCTTGGCCACCTGGGCACACTGCTGTCTCATGTTCAGCTGGCTGCCAAGGACCTGCCCCTCCTAAATCCTTGCTGGCTGGGCCTGATCCTTTGGCCATCCTGTAAGTGCTGTGTGATCGCACACAAGATGACCTGTTCCATGATCTCGACTCCCTTCCCCAACCCCCTCTTCCTGCAAAGTAAAAGAGAGAGAGAAGATCAGAGAGTATCTTGTTTGTGCTTAGCCACAACAAGAATGCAGCCAAGGTCAACAAGCCAGCAGAAGCACCAGCTGGGATCAGCTAGAGCAAAAAAGCTGAAAAGAGAAAAAATTGGTTTATACAACTAACTTTGTGTTAGTTATCAGACCCCGGGGATCATTTAGACCTTATCACCAGGACACAGACTCAAGCTGTGCCAGGGGAAGTTTAGGCTGGAGGTGAGGAGAAAGTTCTTCACAAAGAGAGTCGTTAGCCATTGGAATGTGCTGCCCAGGGAGGTGGTGGAGTCACCATCCCTGGAGGTGTTCAAGAGGGGATTGGACATGGCACTTGGTGACATGGTTTAGTAGTCATGAGGTGCTGGGTGACAGGTTGGACTTGATGACCTTTGAGGTCTTTCCCAACCTTATTGATTCCACGATTCTATGATTATTTTCCCTTTACATCCAATGGTAATTTATGTACATTTGACCACTTTTCTTCTCAAGATCTGTGGAGAATTCCCTAAGAATCAGCCTAAAACTTCCACACTCTCTGAGCCCTCACCTGTGCCGAGGTTCTTAAAGCAACACTTCCACCAGGTGTTTGGGAAGGTATTTTGACCCAGGGACCTTACTGTCATCCACAACTACCTGAAGGGTGGTTGCAGCCAGGTGGGGATTGGTCTCTTCTCCCAGGCAAGCAGCACCAGAACAAGAGGACACAGTCTCAAGCTGTGCAGGGGGAAGTTTAGGCTGGAGGTTAGGAAGAAATTCTTCATAGAAAGAGTGATTGCCCATTGGAATGTGCTGCCCAGAGAGGTGGTGGAGTCACCATCCCTGGAGGTGTTTAGGAGGAGACTGGATGGGGTGCTTGGTGCCATGGGTTAGTTGATTAGATGGTGTTGGATGATAGGTTGGACACGATGATCTCGAAGATCTCTTGCAACCTGGTTTATTCTATTCTATTCTATTCTATTCTATTCTATTCTATTCTATTCTATTCTATTCTATTCTATTCTGTTCTGTTCTGTTCTGTTCTGTTCTGTTCTGTTCTGTTCTGTTCTGTTCCATTCTGTTCCATTCCGTTCCATTCCGTTCCATTCCATTCCATTCGATAGGGTTGGGTGATCAGTTGGACTTGATGGTCTTGTAGATCTCTTCCAACCTGGTTGATCCTGTGAGCTGTGCATGCTCTTGTATGGCATAGCTCTGTGATGCACGTGTTGGAATATCTCCCCCTTCTTCACCTCACAAAGCCCAAATGCATAACTCCTTGCACTTCGCCTTCTTCCTGTTCTCCTCCCCGCGCTGACAGCAGTGCACGAGTGATGCATTAGTGATGCAGCTGAACTCTTGAGTCATGGCTGTCGGAAATTTCAGCCCTTTTGAGAGACAACAGACTGTGGAAGCCACGAGTTTTTATTGTGCCCTGAGGTGGTTGGGAGTGAATCATCGAAATGGTATGATTCAGTTGTAGCCATAATGTTGTTTTTTCTCTGGTGCCACAAGCGTGGAAATGCGGAATTGATACGCTCGGAGCTCTGGCCACAGGTGCTGCCTGATCCCTTTAGTGCACCAACTGTGATAGTTCATATTTCTAGTGGATTTAATCCCAAGTACACAACTCTTCATCTCAGCCTGGGCTTCATTTGGGGACAGATGGTACTGTAGAAGGGCAACAAAGTTTGTGAAGGGTCTCGAGAGCAGGTCTTATGAGGAGCAGCTGAGAGAACTGGGATTGTTTAGTCTGGAGAGGAGGAGACTGAGGGAGACCTCATTGCTCTGTACGGCTACCTGAAAGGAGGCTGTAGTGAGGTGGGGGTTGGTCTCTTCTCTCTAGTGTCAGACAATAGAACAAGAGAAAATGACCTGAAATTGTGTCAGAGGAGGTTTAGGTTGGATATTAGGAAACAAATCTTTATGGAGAGAGTGATCAGGCATTGGAACAGGCTGCTCAGGGAGGTAGTGGAGTCACCATCCCTGGAAGCATTCAAGAAACATGGGCATGGCACTTAGGGACATGGTTTAATGGCCATGATGGTATCAGGTTGACAGTTGGACATGATCATCTTAGATCTCTTCTCTAGCCAAAACAATTCTGTGATTCTGTAAGTCTCTGAGTGACGTGCTCCTCTGCTCCATGCCCCTCTGCTTTTTAAATCTTCCCTAGCGGAACACGTAAGAGGCCTAATGCAGAAGCACTGGGACGCCTGTACTGACCTGTCACACAACCATCTCTGACAGAGATACCAACCAAATGCGTTCAGACAGCCCCTGCCACAGGGTTTTTGCTTGTCTTGTTTCAAAGTGCCTGTCCCTGCTGCTTCACCAGCCTGAGCCCCGAGACCGGAACTGCATCAACAAACTGCGTCAGGGAAGAAGAGCCGCCTGACACAGGCTCTGATGAAGGTGAAGGGCTCAGCAGTTAGAAAGACTCGATTTTTTGGAGTAGCTCAGCTTAGGTTTGTCAGATTGTCAATCTGTAGAGTGTGATTCACTCATGAAATGTTACTTGTGTGACTGGCTCACAGGCTAACAGCGTACTCGCCTCAATCCTTACCGTGATGACAAACATCTTCTCTTCCTGTTCCTACTTATAAAATGTGTTGTACTTGTCAAATTGTGGAATCAAACCCTCCCTTTCTAACCAGACAGTAGCTGCAAAGATCCTGGGGAGACATCTATGGGATTTATTTTTTTCCCCTTCTGGATGTTCTCTATGTGATTTCTTTTTTGTTTCTTCTCCGCTCCCTTCCCCGCTGGAATTTCTGAGAGCAAAACAATGACCTCTGTGGGCATGTTTCAAACCAGTGAACAGGTTTGGTCTCAGGGCTCCTACTGTGCTTTCCAGAAACACTTCTGCATTCTTGCCCTCAGACCTGGGCTTACACAATAATTGTATGAGCCTGCTTCTCTGCATCTCCTGCCATGAATCAGCTTTAGTACTGTTCATTACTTCTGTGACTGTCAGGAAACTAGATGGAGGGCGACCTTTGGATCTTCTCTTTCTCTCTCTCAGTATTGGATGTGACAAATAAATGTAGATCTCTTCTTCAGAAAGTTTGCTGAAGTCCAGAGGGAGAGAGATGCTGTGCAAGGTGATGATTTGCATGGTTTCACTGTCTAGAAGATTCACTGTTTGCCTCCCTTCAGGTGGTGGTGGTGTATTGGGCAGGATTCGCACACAGACCTGTGGGAGCAGGTCTTCATGGAGAGCTGTCGTGAAGTGGGACTAGATGTAATTAAGCAGGCAGTGAAGCAAAAGGAGAGAAAATCTTCAGAGTAAACACTGGGAAAAGCTGAAGATAGTGACAGCATTAGCAAGTCTTCAGCATATGGGTTTGTTCAGCCAGCTCTTGTTGCCCAGCTCTCCAGTGCTCTCCAGTGCTCTCCAGTGCTTCCCTGAAGCCATGTGGCTAGAGAGCAAGGGTGGGACCAGGAGAATTGAGTGATCTGCCTGCTGTCCACTGATAACCAAATGGCTTTAAAGAACCAGCATTTTGCTGTTACATTTCATGTCTCTTGCCCTTTGTGCTACTCCTTTACAAAGAGATAACCAGACAAAATCCCTTCTTTTAGCAAAGTTTGTACAAGATTCTCTGTGAGTCGCTTGGCAGCGTTCCATTTACAGTTGGACTCGATGATCTTAAAGGTCCTTTCCAACCTAAATGATTCTGTGATTCTGTGCTGTAGTGCATTTTTCATAGTGCTCCCAACTCTTCAATGCCCAGTTTTTGTGTTTGTTCTTTGAAAGATGTGCCAAGGACAAAGACCTAATGGTTGGATTCTTCTAAAGGATTGCTGTAAGCTTGGCAGGACCTCAGCTCATGTAGTAGAATAGTACATCAGTGTAACACAATGTCTGAGCAGTACTTACGGGGCAAGCAATTAAACTACAACAAGAGTGACCCCTGAAATGCAGTGTCCTGGTGTACAGTAAATTTTTTCACGTTAAAGGTTTATATTGCTTCCTGGGGGACTGCTCTGGGAGGTTTTTAACCATCACAGCCCGGATGTAAGTGGTGCGCGCTGCAGATTTATTCCTCCGACAGGTCAGACAACCAACATATTTCACTGCTAAGCTGAGCAGGGCTTTTATTTTCTCAAATTATATTTCTATCAAATATTCATTTGTTTCATGGTCCACAGAGGCTTTGGACCATTTGGCACTTCCAGCAAGTGGATTTACCCAGTGGGTTTGCTCATCCTCCAGCTTCTCCTTTAGCAAGGGTTGTTGCCAGCAGAGGAGTGGATTGAGTTTGGGCATTAGTGTTTCGTTCCTCTAGCCATGGCTTTCCCCCCCCTGGGATGAAAATGCATTAGGAATCATCTCAGCAGATGGCTTGGAAGCTCTTAGTATTGCAGCAGTCCTGGGGTCTAGCAGTGTGGTAGTTTGAGGCTATGCCTTTAAAATACCTCTATTTACTGTGTTTTCAAAGAGTTGTAGGCTTCTGGTGTGAGCAGTTTATCATGAACTTGAACTTGATAGGCTGTGTCCTGCCACAGATCAATAGAGAGTACAGGACTGTATACAGTGGAAGAGAGAGTATCCTTTAGGAGAGGGTTCATGATGTGAGGGAAAGTGTGCAAAAATAAAAGGGGGATGAGGTGACAGAAAGCAGGCCTGCAGGAAGGGATTTGGGGGTGCTGATGGACAAGAAGCTGGACATGAGCAGGCAGTGTGCACTTGCAGCCCAAATCAGTTGCATCCTGGGCTGTATCAAAAGCAGCATGGCCAGCAGATGGAGAGAGGTGAGTCTGCCACTCTGCTCTGCTCTTGTGAGACCTCACCTGGAGTGCCGTGTGCATCTCTGGAACCCCTAACACAGGCAGGACATGGACCTGATGAAGCAGGTCCAGAGGAGGGCCATGAAAATGATCTAGGTGTTGGAGCACCTCTGCTATGAGGACAGGCTGAGGGAGCTGGGGTTGTTCAGCCTGGAGAAGAGAAGGCTCTGGGGGACACCTAATAGCAACCTTCCAGTACCTGAAGGAATGCTACAGGAAGGATGTAGAGATACTGTTTACAAAAGCCTGTAGCGATAGGACCAGGGGCAATGGCTTCAAACTAGAGAAGATTTAGATTGGATGTTAGGAACAAGCTCTTTACCCTGAGGGTGGTGGAACACTGGAACAGTTTGCCCAGGGAAGTGGTTGAGGCCCCATTCCTGGAGATATTCAAGATGAGGTTCAACAGGGCTCTGAGCAACCTGATCTAGTTTTAGCCTGGAGAAGAGGAGGCTCAGGGGAGACCTTATTGCTCTCTACAGCTACCTGAAAGGAGGTGGGGATTGGTCTCTTCTCCCAGGCAAGCAGCACCAGAACAAGAGGACATAGTCTCAAGCTGTGCCAGGGGAAGGTTAGGCTGGAGGTGAGGAGAAAGTTCTTCCCAGAAAGAGTAATTGGTCATTGGAATGTGCTGCCCAGGGATGTGATGGAGTCACCATTCCTGGAGGTGTTCAAGAGGGGATTGGACATGGCACTTGAAGCCATGGTTTAGTTAGTCATGAGGTATTGGGTGACAGGTTGGACTTGATAATCTCTGAGATCTTTTCCAACCTTATTGATTCTGTGATTCTAGTTAAGGATGCCCCTGCTGACTGCAGAGGGGGTAGGACCAGAGGTGAGCTTTGGAGGTCGCTTCCAACCCAGCCCATTGTATGACTCTGAGAAAAGGCGCGCCATCGGTTTTCTGAGGGATGTCCTGTCGCTGCTTTTCTGCTGCATTTGCATGACAATGTGCTATTTAATAACACAATGACAACAGTGCTCAAATAATACACCCTAATGGAATCTGATCATTTGTATGCCAGTGTAGAAAGGTTTGTAGGATTTTAATTTTCTTGCTCCGAGTTCCCCCGTTTTCATTATCGCACTGTGTCTGAATTAGACCTCTTACAGATGTTCTCAGTAAATCATTTACACCAATAATTTTGCAAGTAACCTTATTAGAGATGTTCTTCCCTGCAGCTGAGGCAGCTAATGATGAACTTGATTTGACCATTTGTAGATGTGCTGAACGCAGTCCTCCTTAGCTGTCCTTTAGGGAGTAAGATAAATAAATAGGGATGGAAATTTTCTGCAGTCTTGCATTAACCCCACATGTGATTCAACTTTCCCCCTCCCCCCCCCCCAAGGAAATCATGTTGATCTGTGGTCTGTTGAGGTCATTCTGCTTGTACTAAAATTGAAATGATGTTCCTTAACTGCAGCTACTTCTCAGAGATAGTTGAGCTTGGCAACGCTTTTTATGATGTAAGTACATTTGGGGTGAGGGATTGGAGGTAATCACTTAACCATTTGCACATTTAAAACCACATTTTCTGGTAACATCCAGTGAGGAAGTGATGATGAAGATACCAAAAGCAAATATCATCTGAATGAAGTTTAGGCTGGAGGTGAGGAGAAAGTTTTTCATTGAGAGAGTCGTTCGCCATTGGAATGTGCTGCCCAGGGAGGTGGTGGAGTCACCATCCCTGGAGGTGTTCAAGAGGGGATTGGACGTGGCACTTGGTGCCATGGTCTAGTCATGAGGTCTGTGGTGACAGGTTGGACTTGATGATCTTTGAGGTTTCTTCCAACCTTGGTGATACTGTGAATACTGTGAATCATCCTACCTAGCCAAGAGTCTAGCTGAAGTGCTCGTGGAGAAAACAGGAGAAACAGATGCAAGCCCATCTTTCCAGGTCAGAAGGCTTTCCATCCCTTAAGAAAGCTTCTTTACCAACAACGTAGAGAGTGCTTTGAGGCTGATGCCCTTAGTTGTGCTCCTCCTGTGAAGGTACTGATGGAAGGCCTGAGCCTGATGGTGAGCTGCTTTAATTCCACTTCTCGCTCCACTGCATGGTTAATTATTTTTGCATAGAAGAAAACACTCAGAGAAGTCCATCCCCAAATACAGAAAAAGCCAAAGTGTATAGTGCTCTGCAAGCCATTTGATGATGAAAATTTGACTCTTTAGGGCCATTAAGCCTAGTTTTCTTCTGTCCTTTGTGAATGCTCTTGCCTCTAAGCTATTACATAAAAACTAAATGCACCACCAGTTTTGTGAATCCAACCATTCATTTTCAGAACTCTTTTTCCCCTTCTAACAAGCGCTGTAAAGGGCATGTTTCCTGTTGAGCAAAGCAGTGCTTTCCAGTTGCCTCTTTTCTGTGCTGAGGAAGTTTAAATAGAATTTGATTTGAAGCAGATCTTTATCTCAGCTTAATATTTTTCTTTCATCAAATGTCCATTTCAACACACTGGATGGTGGTATTATGATTATTATTGATACTAAAAATCATCTGATTAAATATCTTAAGACTGGTTCCACTGCATGCCCTGGCCCAGTGCTTCTCGGTCTGTGATGCCGGAGTGGTTTGGAGGCTCTGGGTTGATTTTAATGGGTCTGAAAAGTTGGTTAGGACACTCCACTAAATCTGCAGTGTTTCTGGGGACCAGGAACATAGTATCATAGTATCAGTCAGGGTTGGAAGGGACCGCAAGGATCATCTAGTTCCAGCCCCCCTGCCATGGGCAGGGACCCCCCCACACTAGATCAGCCTGGCCACAGCCTCATCCAGCCTGCTCTTAAACACCTCCAGGGACGGCGCCCCAACCACCTCCCTGGACAACCCATTCCAGGGCTTCACCACTCTCATGGGGAAGAACTTCCTCCTCACATCCAGCCTGAATCTCCCCACCTCCAGCTTCATTCCATTCCCCCTAGTCCTATCACTCCCTGACATCCTGAGAAGTCCCTCCCCAGCTTTCTTGTAGGCCCCCTTCAGATCCTGGAAGGCCACAATGAGGTCACCTCGGAGCCTTCTCTTCTGCAGACTGAACAGCCCCAACTCCTTCAGTCTGTCCTCATAGGAGAGGTGCTCCAGCCCTCTGATCATCGTCCTGGCCCTTCTCTGGACATGTTCCAGCACCTCCAGATCCCTCTTGTAACAGGGGCTCCAGAACTGGATGCAGTACTGCAGGTGGGGTCTCACCAGAGCTGAGTAGAGGGGGAGAGGATCTCTGTTACAAAGCCATTCTGGGACCACAGATTAAATTCCTGCAAAACCACAGCTCAGATCCGATCCAGCGAAGCACATAGACCACCTGCTTAATTGTGAGGAATACGCAGTGTCCCTTGGACTTCCATGGCTTTATGAAGCATTTTTCAGGACTGAGGTAGAGCACTCGGTGCAGGACAAAATCAGCTCCTTAATGAGCTTACCAGAAAACCCCACAGGCACACTCAGCATGTGCTTTTTAAACATGTATAATTGGGTCAAATGAAAACTAATTCCCATTGGAGCCAGGCCATGCCCAAGGAACCCTTCCGGGATTATTCTTTGAAATCCTTCAGGCAGAAATATTTCCGTGCCAATTTCGTCTCAAAACCTTTTGACTGTGGAGCTCTTCAAGAAGAGGCTAACAAGAATTTTTTTCTTCTCTGAGAATTTTTCCTGTTCTCCATATCCTTCCTTTGCTGTCCTTCTCCCTCTTGCTCTCCTGACTGCCTCTCAGCATACTGGAAAAGGTCAGAAGCAAATGTGATCAAATGTCCCGAGTCTCTTTGAGGAGAGTTGCAGGCCTGTGGAATTTGAATATGAGGTGAATGTTTTGAGGAATTGTTAGGTCCTGGAAATGGAGCTTTGTAATAAAAAGGAAAATCACCCTTGAAACTTACATCTACCTATTTTGTGTTAAAGAAAAAGATAAATCTTTTCAATGAGGTGAGAACAAAACAACAACAACAACAAAAGGCTTCCTACTCAAGGAATCTTCCCTCTTTGCTGCCTGGGTAATATATTTGGGCTGGTTTTCTATCCCTTGATACATATTCTACAGACAGCATGAAATCTAGGGAAGAAACAAATGAATTAACAATCCCAGAGGGCTGTCAAAATGCAAACAGTTATAAATTAAAGGCAGGCTTTGCCTAAATTGGTGTGTCTGAGCTAGCGGGTGAGTTGACACATGGCTGTGCTTGCGCTCTGAAGCAAGAGCTGCTGAATCTCTGCAGCTACCTGCTGACTTTACCCTTCCTCCTCAGAACTGCCTGGTCTTTTCTTTAATTGATCCTGCACAACAGCTGCTGTGTGGCTGCTGAGGTGTACATCATTCTTATCTGCCGATGAGACCTGCAAAGCTATTTGTCTGTTTACTTATCGATAGGATCTGAGGCTTCACCACTTCCCTCACAAGGCGTTCGCGTATGCTTTCTCCTTGATATCCCAGTTGGATTTCTCTGCTTTGGAGGCTGAGCATCTTCACTTTGGCTGTAGCTCCTTTGAAAGCGTGCAGGAAGTCAAACTGCAAAGCAGCTAGTTAGCTTTTCACGTGGAGGGGGAGGCTTGCACCTCCCAGCTCTATAACTGAAATCTGGAAGTGAGGCGTTCTGACTTGGCTCACGCTTTTCGCTGTCAGGTGTTGGCCTTTTCAGTAGTAGCAGCATTCCTTCTCTTAACTGAGAGGTGCAAGCAGAGAAACCCTCCAGCACTTAGAGACAGTCTTTAACTGCAAGTTTTGGTACATTTTGTTCTGATCTTGGCTCTCTGCTTTCCAAAAGTTCCCCTTTACTTTGAGATCTCTCGGTTGTTCCTGAGCTGACACACGATGTGATACTCCTCAAAGAAAATTAGGGAGCACTTGTCAGAGGACAATGTTAGTCCTCTCTGGTTTGAGTCCTTTCATGTGTAGTCCCTGCTAAATAGATCTTCTCTGAGATACTTTTCTTTCTTGATAGTGAACACAGACTTAATCTGATGGGAACAAGGGGAAATGAGTTCTTGCTTTTTGGAAGGGAGGTCTCTCTTCAGTTTAGGGCTGCTGTGCTGAACATCTAGATTTCATCTCTGGCTGAACTCCTGTCTTCACCCTCCTGTAGGGATACCTGCAGGCACAGAGTGTTTAAGTTTCAGCCACTGGCAGGAGAAGACAGCTAATGTCATAGACCATCTCTAGCTGTAGTTTCTGAGTTTCCCCTTCCTCACGCAGTGTGTATTTGTCTCTTTGTGCTGCACTGTGCCAGAAGGGAGCTGCTCATGTCCAGCAAAAGCTACAAAAAGGACGGCATCTTTTTTGTTTTAAACAGAGTAATTTAGGCTTTCTGCTTTGCCTGTCCTTATTTTGTCAGACAGGAGAATATTTTAGTGCTTCTGTAAGGAAAGATAAGTGCTCAAGATGGCAGCTGCAGTGAGTGGATGGGTCAGCACGCTCCAAACAACCCCTCCGAGCTGAACTCTGCCGCAGGGGCAGGCTCCTGGTTATGCAGAGCCCATTAAAAGGGAGAGAGGCCTCCTGAATTTGCATTGCCAAGGGCAGGGATTGGCCAGCAGCTTACAAGCAGGCTGCTGGGGAGCACAGCTCTTGGGATTTTCCCATCAAGCAGCAGCCCTGATGTTTGGTGTGTCTGTAGATGAGGCAGGCTGCAGCTTCGCCTAACGCAGGCTGGTGCTTGGGGAGGGCTCTGACGCTTTAGGTATTGGCTGTGTTTCAACAAATTAACAGAGTTGTGGGAGCAAATGGCTGTGATTTTTTCCTAAAGATGAACTGAAACTCCCTGCTGAAACTGTGGGGTTAAATGGGGACCTGCTATTTCTCAGAAATTACACCTCTGCTTCCCTAAATGAGGTCAGGGAGGACTTCTCTTACTCGGTTCAGACTTTGATGAAAGGTCAGCTCTCCAATCCGTCTCTATCAGTTTTTTGGGTTCTTTGGTATTTTTCTTTTTTTTCCCATTGTCACAGTGAATAAGTCTTATTCCAGACAAGGAGCAACACCTAAGAACAATGGGTTTTCTCCTTATTATCCAGCACAGCTATACTGGAAGTCGGCCCTGGAAGATCATAGAATCATAGAATCAACAGGGTTGGAAAAGACCTCAAAGATCATCAAGTCCAACCTATCACCAAACACCTCATGACTAACTAAACTATGGCTTCAAGTGCCACATCCAATTCTGTTTTGAACACCTCCAGGGATGGTGACTACACCACCTCCCTGGGCAGCACATTCCAATGGCTAACAACTCTCTCAGTGAAGAACTTTCTCCTCACCTCCAGCCTAAACTTACCCTGGCGCAGTTTGAGATGATATCCTCTTGTTCTGGTGCTGGCTGCCTGGGAGAAGAGACCAACATCCACCTGTCTACAACCTCCTTTCAGGTAGCTGTAGAGAGCAATAAGGTCTCCCCTGAGCCTCCTCTTCTCCAGGCTAAACAATCCCAGCTCCCTCAGCTTCTCCTCATAGGGCTGTGCTCAAGGCCTCTCCCCAGCCTTGTTGCACTTCTCTGGACATGTTCAAGAGTCTCAGTGTCCTTCTTAAACTGAGGGGCCCAGAACTGCACACAGGACTCAAGGTGTGGCCTAACCAGTACTGACTACAGGGTCACAATGACTTCACTGCTCCTGCTGGCCACACCATTTCGGATGCAGGCCAGGATGCCATTGACCTTCTTGGCTGCCTGGGCACACTGCTGGCTCATGTTCAGCCAGCTGTCAATTAGTAACCCCAGGTCCCTTTTAGCCTGGTTGCTCTCCAGCCGCTATGACCCCAGCCTGTAGCTCTGCATGGGGTTGTTGTGGCCAAAGTGCAGCACCCAGCACTTGGACTTGTTAAATGCCCATCTGTCCAGCCTGTCAAGGTCCCTCTGCAGAGCCCTTCTACCCTCTAACAGATCAACATCTGCTCCCAACTTGGTGTCATCTGCAAACTTACTAATGGTGGACTCCATCCCCTCATCCAGATCCTCAGTAAAGATATTGAACAAGATGGGGCCCAGCACTGATCCCTGGGGGACACCACTAGTGCCCAGCCTCCAGCTGGATGTGGCACCATTCACTACCACTCTCTGGGCTCGGCCCTCCAGCCAGTTCCTAACCCAGCTCAGAGTGCTGCTGTCCAAGCCATGGGCTGACAGCTTGGCCAGGAGTTTGCTGCTCTGCATGTGTCTAGCGCAGCGCTTGTGGAGTTCATAGGAACAAACCAGAGCTGACGACATCTTTACGGAGGGAAAAAAAGACGAAAAGGAAATCAATTGGTCCTAGCGTCAGAGCTGATCAGACGTACAAAGAAGGGAAGCATTGCCAGGCACGAACTGAGGCTGGATAATTCACATCAAAATACTCCCATGTGTCAGAATCAAATTGCCTCTGTTGATAAGAAAATAACTTCCTCCCCCCCTCCCCACCCGGTTCAGAGGATATTGAGTACCAGGATTTTTACATCCTCTTAGGAAACTTGAGAGCAGCTCTTTTGTCCCTGTCAGTGCTGGCTGCTCATTTTCATTTTATTTTTTTTTTTTCCACTGGACAAACATTGATTTTTCTTTCTGCCAAACTCTGCATTTCTAATGGAGCTTGAAATTAACATGATTTTTTTTCTTGTGGTTGTTGTTGTTGTTTACCTCCTTGTTTGCGCACCGAGAACCTAAACGATGTGGGCAGCGCTTGAGGAAGGGGGTTTCTGAAGTCTGAGTTGAATGCAGCAGGGAAGGCACGACACATCTTGGGGGTTTTGCCAAGCATTACACCAGTATCACAGTATCACTAAGGTTGGAAGAGACCTCGGGGATCATCGAGTCCAACCTGTCACCACAGACCTCATGACTAGACCATGGCACCTAGTGCCACGTCCAATCCCCTCTTGAACACCTCCAGGGATGGTGACTCCACCACCTCCCTGGGCAGCACATTCCAATGACAAATGACTCTCTCCATGAATAAGTTTCTCCTCACCTTGAGCCTAAACTTCCCCTGGCACAACAAGAGACTGTGTCCTCTTGTTCTGGTGCTGGTTGCCTGGGAGAAGAGACCAACCCCTTCCTGGCTACAACCACCCTTCAGGTAGTTGTAGAGAGCAATGAGGTCACTCCTCAGCCTTCTCTTCTCCAGGCTAAACAATCCCATCTCCCTCAGCCTCTCCTTGTAGAGCTTGTGCTCAAGGCCTCTCCCCAGCCTTGTTGCCCTTCTCTGGACACGTTCAAGTGTTTCAATGTCCTTCTTAAACTGAGTGGCCCAGAACTGGACACAGGACTCAAGGTGTGGCCTAACCAATGCAGAGTACAGGGCACAATGACTTCCCTGCTCCTGCTGGCCACACTATTCTTGATACAGGCCAGGATGCCATTGGCCTTCTTGGCCACCTGGGCACACTGCTGGCTCATGTTTAGGTGGCTGTCAATCAGCACCCCCAGGTCCCTCTCTGTTTGGCAGCTCTCCAGCCACTCTGACCCCAGCCTGTAGCACTGCATGGGGTTGCTGTGGCCAAAGTGCAGCCCCTGGCACTTGGATTTGTTGAATGCCATCCCATTGGACTCTGCCCATCTGTCCAGTCGGTCGAGGTCCCTCTGCAGAGCCTTTCTACCCTCTAACTGACCAACATCTGCTCCTAACTTGGTGTCATCTGCAAATTTGCTGATGACTGACTCAATCCCCTCATCCAGGTATTAAAGAGGATGGGGCCCAGCATGATGACCACCACGCAGTATCAAGGGCTGATTTTATGTATTTGTGGCAGTGACTGAAAGGCTTGGAGAAGCTTGCATTTGTTTAAGATATTTGGGATCCAGAGGGCATTCTTTCTCATGCTCTGGTGTGTATACAACCTTGAGGTAGCAGCTGCTGCAGTATCCTGACATTCTGCTCCTAGAGCCTGTTCCTGTATTACTGTGAGGTCTGCAGATTAATCAGAGAGACCTTGATTCAGAGAATCACAGAATGTTAGGGGCTGGAAGGGACCACCCTGCTAGAGCAGGATCACCTCTACCAGGTCGCACAGGAACATATCCAGAGAGGGAGACTCCACAGCCCCCCTGGGCAGCCTGTTCCAGTGCTCCATCACCTTCACGGTGAAAAATTTTCCCTCATGTTTCCATGGAACTTCCTGTGCCTCAACTTCCACCCAGTGCCCCTTGTCCTATCATCACCCAGAATCATAGAATCAATAAGGCTGGAAAAGATCCCAAGGATCATCAAGTCCAACCTGTCACCCAAGACCTCATGACTACTAAGAAGATCCTGACTCCTCTTGTCACTCACCCTTTATATCTTTGGAAATGTTAATGAGGTCACCTCTTAGTCACCTCCTCTCCAAGCTAAAGAGCCCCAGCTCCCTCAGTCTCTCCCCACCAGGGAGATGTTCTACTCCTTTAATCATTTTTGTGGCTCTGGGCTGGACTCTTTCAAACAGTTCCCTGAGGTCCTTCTTGAACTGGGGGGCCCAGAACTGGACACGATACTCCAGATGCAGCCTCGCCAGGGCAGAGTAGAGGGGGAGGAGAATCTCTGGTGACCTGCTAACCACAGCCCTTCTAGTACACCCTAGAATGGCACTGGCCTTCTTGGCCACAGGAAAGAGGTCTTACAAATTAGACCTTACAAAAAACACCTTATAAATTGGGATGCTGAACTGGGGATGCTACCCTTGTCCAAAGCCTTAGTTGATACAATAATCCCCTCTTGTCTGGCTAACTTCATCAGTCTCAACTGGCTATAAATTACAGCATGCACCTTGTACAGTCATTTGAAAACCTAAATGTCTGAATACTCTTTTGAAACTTCACAGCTATCCTCTTGTCCCAGTGCCAGTTCTCCTTAATCCTATCAAATGCAGTCGGAAGAATCCTTGTAGTCAGAGATAATGGTCTTATGATATGTCTGAATTTCCTTGCTGTGAGTATGAATAGATAATAATAGCAGCAGATTTTGCCTCCCCTTTGATGTTCACACAACAGGTTAAAAGGAAAAGGAAATTTTGAAGCCCTGTAATCAGAAATAACCGAAGACAAGATACTCCTGAGTCCGTGCACTCAGGACCTGTTGGTAACATGGGGCACTTGAGAGAGCTTTTCACCTCTCCATGACAAGAAAGGCTGTGTTTAAATCCCAAGTCTGCGCTCATCAATTCAGATCCATATGGGCCTAGTCTCGTTTTCTCAATCATCTGCCAAGATGTGATCGGGTTCTGCACATTGGCCACAACAACCCCATGCAGTGCTGCAGGCTGGGGTCAGAGTGGCTGGAGAGTGGCCAGGCAGAGAGGGACCTGGGGGGCTGGTTGATGGTAGGCTGAACATGAGCCTTCAGTGTGCCCAGGCAGCCAGGAGGGCCAATGGCATCCTGGCCTGCATCAGGAACAGTGTGGCCAGCAGGAGCAGGGAGGTCATTCTGCCCCTGTACACTGCACTGGTTAGGCCACACCTTGAGTCCTGTGTCCAGTTCTGGGCCCCTCAGTTTAGGAAGGAGGTTGACTTGCTGGAACGAGTCCAGAGAAGGGCAATGAAGTTGGTGAGGGGTTTGGAACACAAGCCCTATGAGGAGAGGCTGAGGGAGCTGGGGTTGCTTAGCCTGGAGAAGAAGAGGCTCAGGGGTGACCTTATTGCTCTCTACAACTACCTGAAGGGAGGTTGCAGACAGGTGGATGTTGGTCTCTTCTCCCAGGTAATGAGCACCAGAACAAGAGGACACAGTCTCAGGCTGTGCCAGGGGAAGTTTAGGCTGGATGTTAGGAAGAAGTTCTACACAGAGAGAGTGATTGCCCATTGGAATGTGCTGCCCAGGGGGGTGGTGGAGTCACCATCATTGGAGGTGTTTAGGAGGAGACTTGATGGGGTGCTTGGCTGCATGGTTTAGTTGATTAGGTGGGTTGGATTAGTTGATAGGTTGGACGTGATGATCTTGAAGGTCTCTTCCAACCTGGTTTATTCTATTTTATCTTTGGCCAGAGTGTGTGCTCCCGTGCACTGAGAGTCTGAGATATACGCCGCAGAACCATTTTGTATCAGCCCTGACTGGCCAAGTGTGCTGAATATGGGATCAGCAGTTTCCAATCAAGCTGCTGTCAGTTATTGTTGATGGAGAAGGAAGGTCATTAATTAAGCAGAAAGGATTTGGGCGGTTCAGGGTCAAGACTTGACCCTGAGCGAGGTAGAACCTGCTATCACCATCCTTGTTAGCGATTGCAGATGGAAATTCATTCCAAGTGAGTGTGCAAATGTCCTCTTCTGCTTAGGAACATGACTGAGGGGCAATGTGGCACTCTACGTTTGGTATTTATTTTCAGTTGCTGACTTGCAAACTAAAATCTGTTCACTTTCCAACTCCAGCAGTGATTTTTCTTTCTGCCAGAGGCACAGACTTCACCTGGGATCTGGAAAAAAATCAATCCATGGCATCTTTATCACCAGGGATGATGTATGGAGCAGACTTACGGCAGGACTCAAAGCACGTATTCTAGAAGTGCAGAGTATCCTCTCTGGTGCTGTACTCCAGGCTCCAATCTCATTCTGCTCTTGGCTCTGCCAGACCTAGAGCTGAAAATCCATGCACACTAGTAAAGTCAGTGGCTAAAAAGGTAAGGAAGGACAGGAAGCAGAGGTGGCAAGTAAGGTCACCAGTTCACAGCGCTGCCTTTTCTTACTCTTTCCCTTTGGTTTTGTCGGGGCGAAGGGCCCGGAGTGAGGTTGTCCACCAAGATAGCATTGCTGTTGTGTGGGAGAAAGCCAAGAGATTTGTACTTTAGGACAGAGATCTTGGAGGAACTCATTTGGAGGTAAGTCAGCAGCCTTCCATCAGTGAGATAAGCTGTTAATGAACCAGCACTTTGTTCAGGCAGGCTTGTTGCCAGCCAGGATTAGAAACTTTTTTTCAAGGTCTTTTGCATCTCTTGGCTATGTTGTCGTGGGGCTTGACTCAGCAGCATTCAGTGGCATTCCTTGCACTGTATTTTACTCCATTTCTGCTCTTAAGATTGAAATGTTGCATTAGATTAAGAGCTCTACAGATGTCAACAGCGTGAAAGGCTTCACTGTCACTTTAGCCCAAGTGGGGACTGAGGTTTTGCCTTTGCTAATCAGATCTGATTTCATGAGGTTTGCATCTTATTAATGCTAGTAAGGATCAGGCCTGCAAGCATGAGAGAAAAATGCAAACACGATAGAAAGACTCTTATAAATATTAATAGGCCATGAAACAATAGAAGGCAAAAATGGTGATGAGGTGGCAGGGTAAGCGATTGCTATCTGCTGTAGTACATCGGCCTCCCTTTCACCTTGCTTCCCCTGCCATCTGCCTGTGGCCTGTCACTCACAAACCTGACAGGTTCAGGGATGGGGCTTGGGAATCTGATAGCTTCCCTAAACCAGTTCCAGCTCGTCAGCTTGCAGCCTCTGTGTGCATACAAGTGCAACTGAAGCATCTGATCCCTATGCACCAGTTGCCAATCTTCCCTAGCAGACCTGCCCAGGAGCAAGCCAAGCTCAGCTCTCCAACCATCCAGGAGTTGTTTTTAAAAGTAGCTTATCCTTAATAATCCCCTTCATGGGTGAGATATCATCCATGCCAATGAGCTATATGCATCTCTAACCTCAGTATAAAACATCAGCTGGTGCCATGGCTCTGGGACTGGCTCACAGCCATGGCTCTGGCTTCCTCCTCGTGGGTTGCTTCCTCTGCTGTAGCTCAGGAAATTGCTGGCTGTGTTTTGCATGATGGGTCCTGTGATGCACCAGCTTTGGTGTTTTCCTGCAGCACTTTCACAGGAGTGAAAGTCAATTCATACCTGCCTGTTTACCATCTGTTGTAGTTTGCTCTTCTTACCTGCCTTAGCAAAGAAGCTCCCTCTTCTGTGTCTTTAGCTTTTGAAGTGATGTGTAAACATGAACCCTCCCAGCATCCCACAGCAGACCTGCCCTTAGCCCCGCTTTATGGACTGAGAAACAGAAGCAAAGGAAATTAACACCAGCAGACAGGTTGGCCAAGTTGGGATTTAAATCTTCTGCTTCTGTGTGATCCTACAAGCAGCCCTTCAACACCCCTCTGCCCAGCTGCCACTGCCAGGGCCAGCACTCCTGCTTCTACATGCAGCACATGCAAGCTGCCAGACCTCTGGGCTCCGGGAATTCATGGCATGTACTGACCTTCCAATTTGTTAGCATTTCCTTTCCTACAGTGCTCAGCTCTCATACAAAAGGCTTTGAAAATCCCCAAGACATTGATTATCTTTCTTTACACACTTTTCTTTATCAATTGAATTATTTAGCAAAGAGGTAGGTTCATATTTTATTGATATAATTTGAGGCTTAATCTTACTCCTTTTCCCTTAGCGCTTGTCGAAGGGAAACATTTCCTTCTGTGTTGCTTTGGTTTGTTTTATTCTCATCCATCCCTGAACCTCTAAGCATTTTGCTGCCTTTATGTTTTTGTGGGAGTAAACTGAGTCGTGGAGGTTAAGTGATTTGCTTCCATTCATAGAAAGGAGCAGCAGTGCATGGGAAGCAGCATCTACGTATCCACCTGCTAGTCCAACACAGCCACAACGGAATGGGGTCAGGCAACACCTGGGCAGTGCTGCAGCCTGTCCATTTGTTGTCAAACTGCTCATGGTGGAGCTTTCTTTGAGCAGAGCCTGCCTACATGATGTTTTCAACTGCTCAGCAGTGGTTTCATAGCTTCAATTAATTTTCTTGCCTTGTTGCTTTCTTCCCTCATCATAGCTATTAATTTTAGTGCTGCTCTGCCTCAGTTTCCCACCTGTTAACTGGTGCTAGCCCCATCAGCTCAGTGTCACAGCAAAGATGGGTACAGCAGCACCTTAAAGGGTCCTGAGGGTCCTGGCATTGTGAGAACTGTAGAAGCTGGCAAACCAAGGTAACCCTTTTCAGGGATATGGCTTTGTATTAATAGTCTGGAGAAAAGCTACCTAGGAAGATGTGACCTGGACAGGTTTAACTAAAGCACCTAAAGCTTTAACTAAAGCACCTAAAGCTTGTTAAAGAAGTAAGGGGTGTTCAAGAGGGGATTGGACGTGGCGCTTGGTGCCATGGTTTAGTCATGAGGTCTGTGGTGACAGGTTGGACTTGATGATCTTTGAGGTCTCTTCCAATCTTGGTGATTCCCTCTACAACTACCTGAAAGGTGGTTGTAGCCAGGAGAGGGTTAGTCTCTTCTCCCAGGCAACCAGCACCAGAACAAGGGGACACAGTCTCAAGCTGTGCCAGGGGAGGTTTAGACTCGAGGTGAGGAGAAAGTTCTTCACCGAGCGAGTCATTCGGCATTGGAATGTGCTGCCCAGGGAGGTGGTGGAGTCACCGTCCCTGGAGGCGTTCAAGAGGGGGATTGGACGTGGCACTTGGTGCCATGGTCTAGTCATGGGGTCTGTGTTGATAGGTTGGACTTGATGATCCTCGAGGTGTCTTCCAACCTTAGTTATACTGTGATACTGTGATTCTGTGATGATGAATTAAACTGCCCTCCTCTTCACTAGAGTAGCAGGAAGCCAGTTCCCACTGCTGTGCTGTCGTCTCTGGCCCCCGGTTGGTGGGAGGGAGCTGGTTTATGCTTGGCCTCTTCGGGGAAAGGCTGCTTGTTTGCATTGTATTTGTGGCATAATTGCTAATGGTGCAGATCATTTTTATTAGCCAAGCTGTCTGCATTAAAATGATAGATTTTTTTGTATTGTTAAGAAGATCCAAGGGAGTCTCTGCAGCGGCAGGAGAAAGATGATAATTTTTCGTTTAGCTTAAGAGCAGATGGTTACAGAAACATTCTATGTAAATAAATTAAGGAGAAGCCACCCTGGCTAATAGTTAAGTAAACAGGTTTGGAAACAGCCGGCTCAGGACCAGGCTTCTCTGTTGTCTTCCTTTCCCACAAGAGCTTCGTTACGCTCCTCAGTTTACAGCCCCATATGGGTAGGGTGTTAATTAAACCGATTTGCTTATGGCCCAAAGTCATCTAAAACAACTGGAGCCCTGCTAGAGCAAGGCTCTCACAGGCACCTTTTGTGAGCGCTAGAGAACACTTTTCTAGGCTAAGCATCTGGGCCGTTGATCAATGGTATCGATAAGCGGTTCCAAATGCCTTTTGTCGCGGTGGCGAAGCAGCCAGGGATCCGAGAGGTATTACAAACGCTGCTCCACTTTATAGCTGCGTTCTGCAGCCTCTGATGAGTGCTGTAGTCACAATGCCATGCTGCTCTGGAGAATTTTGACTCAACAAAACAAGTAAATTAGAAGTGGAGAAATGAGAGATAACGAAGGGAGGAAAGTCAGGTTCTGTAGTGCAAGGGCTGCAAACGCCTCAGCTGTGGTAGTTGGAGAAGTTAGTGCTTCTCTTCCCACCATCTAAAAGCCAGCCAAGGCATGCTGGGAAGAGGATGTTGTGAAAAGTCTGGTCTTCAATGGGTTCACAAAATGAAAAGCTGCAAGAGCCTTGAGGACAGAGAAAGTTTGCTTGATCTTCTTTGATCCCTCGTCTGCCCACCTAGATTAGAACAGGACGGGGGGACGGTCTCCTCTTCTGTCCTTGCAACTAGACTGGTGCAAAAACATCATCTGGGTGACTGACTTCCTCCCGAGGTCTCAGGTCACACAGCCAGGATTCAGCATGCTTGCAAGAGGGTTTGGAGTCTCAGGCAGCAGCAGAGCATGATTTGTGCCTCCTATCAGCAAGAGATCTCATGCAGATGAAGTGGTGGTTTTCTCAGCTGGTGGAGGCTGGAGCTAAAGGAGAGCCACTTCTCTTGGACTTGGTGATCCTGAGGGTCTTTTCCAAGCAGAATGTTTCTGTGATTCTTCCCAGTCTGGATCAGGAGAACCACTTCTCCTCCTAATCTGGATAGAATAGAATAGAATAGAATAGAATAGAATAGAATAGAATAGAATAGAATAGAATAGAATAGAATAGAATATAATAGAATAGAATAGAATAGAATAGAATAGAATAGAATAGAATTAACCAGGTTGGAAGAGACCTTTGAGATCATTGAGTCCAACCCACCATCCAACACCATCTAATCAACTAAACCATGGCACCAAGCACCCCGTCAAGTTTCTTCTTAAACACCTCCACTGATGGTGACTCCACCACCTCCCTGGGCAGCACATTCCAAAGGCCAATCTCTCTTTCTATGAAGAACTTCTTCCTAACATCCAGCCTAAACCTCCCCTGGTGCAGCTTGAGACTGTGTCCTCTTGTTCTATATAGGCAGGGAGAAAGGCTTGTGGCATGGTGGGGGCAGTGGAGAGGCCATTGTATAGAGGGTCGCTGGAAGTGTGTGGCTTGGTTTAGGACAGAGGCTGAGGGGAGATGTGAATGCTCTCAATAAATATATCAGAGGAGTAAACACCAGGGAGGGAAAGAGCAATTTAAACTAAAGACAACATTGGCACAAGAGGAAATGTCTGCAAATGGCCCATGAATAAATGTAGGCTGGAAAGAGAGTATCTAAGCAAAAGACCAGTCAGATTTTAGATACCAAAGTAAGAGAACTAGGGCAAATAACCTGTTTCTAAGATGGGATTTGGTTACTTAGATGAGAATTAAATAATGTGCTTAGCTGTGATAAGCTGTGGCACCTCCACTACCTTTCCTGACAGCAGAGAACTGAGTGTGATTATCCTGTGGTTTTATATTTGTATATGGGGGAAGAATAGAATAGAATGGAATGGAATGGAATGGAATGGAATGGAATGGAATGGAATGGAATGGAATGGAATGGAATGGATTGGAATGGAATGGAATGGAATAGAATAGAATAGAATAGAATAGAATAGAATAGAATAGAATAGAATAGAATAGAATAGAATAGAATAGAATAGAATAGAATAGAATAGAATAGAATAGCCTGAACAAAGCAGTCTCAGTGTCTGATATCTTCCAGAGTCAGAGACATCTTACAGAATCATAGAAGCAACATGTACAGCTTCTGTGCTTCATGATCATTTCTGCTGCTTAATTCTCCGTAATTAAAAAGAGTTCTTAAGTACATGGCCAGCCCCTCAAAATGAGGAACTTCAAGTAAAACTTGTCTTTACCTAATCAGTGATGATAGGGTCCTAATTGATGAGAGCAGGCTGTCTTCTCAAGGCCTGGGACTGCTTCAAAGTTTGGAAATGCTCTGATGCAGGTGTTAACAGCTCCAGCGTCAAGAGTAAAATTGTCCTGTGTGTGCATGGAAAATTTCCCAGCCAGCCTTAACTGCTGCTGATGTTCCACCACCCAAAGCCAGTGACAGCCCTGCTCTCAAGCAACATATATCTTCACTGCATCAGTGACTCTGGAAATTGAGAAGTGATCTGTGTGTGGTCTACCTTTGTCTTGTTTGATAGACTGATTTTTTTTCTTCTTCTCTCTCCTGTTCTGTAGCATTTAAACCAGGCTCTGCCTGTGTCTCTCAAGACTACTTTAAAAGGAGTAGTTTGCAGTGAGGAAAATGGTGTTGTTCAGTGGAAGTAACCACACCATGAACTCCATTGTCCATTAAGTTCTGGGCCCCTCAATTTCAGAAGGACATTGAGACACTTGAACGTGTCCAGAGAAGGGCAACGAAGCTGGGGAGAGGCCTTGAGCACAGCCCTGTGAGGAGAGGCTGAGGGAGCTGGGGTTGCTTAGCCTGGAGAGAAGGAGGCTCAGGGGAGACCTTATGGCTCTCTACAGCTTCCTTAAAGGAGGCTGTAGAGAGCTGGGGGTTGGTCTCTTCTCCCAGGCAACCAGCACCAGAACAAGAGGACACAGTCTCAAGCTGCACCAGGGGAAGTTTAGGCTTGAGGTGAGGAGAAAGTTCTTCCCAGAGAGAGTTGTTAGCCATTGGAATGTGCTGCCCAGGGGAGTCACCATCCCTGGAGGTGTTCAAAAAAGGATCAGACATGGCACTTGGAGCCATGGTTTAGTTGTCAGGAGGTGTTAGGTATTAGGTAATAGGTTGGACTTGATGATCTCTGAGGTGTTTTCCAGCCTGGTTAATACTGTGACTCTGTGACCAGACTACAATAACGTAAGGTTCTGATCAGTGCTACCCGGGTTAAGGTGATGTTTATGCCAGGAAAAGACTTTTGTCTACACAAACATTCAAGTAATACAGATTGAAGATTTTAAAAGCTGCAGAGAGGTGATGCCTTACACTTCTTCTCTAAACCTCCTTCTTCAAATGTCCTTATCCGAGTGTTGTAGGCTAGGAATGAAGGTGGGAGGTTGTCACAAGGTGGAGTGGAATAACATTTTGAAGCCTTTCAAAAGCCTTTGTGTTCCTTTACTTTCTAGTGTGCAGGGCACTTGGGGGTTAAGTGACTGAGCTGTGAATTTGCAGCATTTTGCTGGCTGGATTTACAAAACTGAAGGACTTTTGCTTTGATTAACAGGATAATTAGAGTGATGTTGTAAGCATAAGCTTCACTGAGCTTTGCGAGTACTCATTTCTTACCTTGACCTTAGAGACTCACCACGATCCTTAATGCTGTGCAGAGCAGACCCAGGGTGTCTATTTAAAGACCTCCTGTGCACTTAGCCAATGCCTCTTTCCTGCCCTGTTTTAAGCTCCCTTTTGGCAGTGGTGCAATTTTGTAGCTCCTGGGTGGTTTTTTCCTTCCAGGTTGCTGTCACTCAGCCTGAAAAATTCTCACTGAGGTCATTAATGCAGTGAAGTCATGGGAGCCATGAGGGCCAGGGTCAGGAAGCTGTGAGCTTCTGTGGCACCAGGGGACAGAAGAGAGGAGGCTGGCAGCATTACAATGGGGCTGCTTGGAAGGATCTGGACGTGCTGGAGCGTGTCCAGAGAAGGGCCACGAGGATGATCAGAGGGCTGGAGCACCTCTCCTGTGAGGACAGACTGAAGGAGTTGGGGCTGTTCAGTCTGCAGAAGAGAAGGCTCTGAGGAGACCCTTATTATGCCCTTCCAGTATATGAAGGGGGCTACAAGAAAGCTGGGGAGGGACTTTTTAAGATGTCAGGTTATGATAGGACTGGGAGAAATGGAACAAAACTAGAAATGGGGAGATTCAGATTGGATGTTAGGAAGAAGTACTTCCCCATGAGGGTGGTGAGACACTGGCACAGGTTGCCCAGGGAGGTGGTGGAAGCCTCATCCCTGGAGGTTTTGAAGGCCAGGCTGGATGTGGCTGTGAGCAACCTGATGTAGTGTGAGGGGTCCCTGCCCATGGCAGGGGGGCTGGAGCTAGATGATCCTTGAGGTCCCTTCCAACCCTGACAATTCTATGATTCTATGCTGACCTGACACCAGTCCTATATCTTTGTCCTCCTGTTCCCTCTGCTTCTCCTTTCACAGTAGAAATCAGTGCCCCTGAGCCAGTCTAACTTGCAATAAAGTCTTCATAGTTAAGCTGCTGACTCCAGAGAAAAACTGAAATCCTCATCAATCACTTTGCCTATATGGTGTTTCTCAGTAGGCAAATTTTCTGCTGGCAGTGTGCACTGTCACTCTTGAATCTCTTTACAAAGTGCCCATTTGGTAGCTCCAACGTGTACAGCAGGCTGGAGAGGATTTGGAGTCTCACATCAGGCATCTGTGCCCTTTTGAGTGACAAATGAATTGCTTCATAAGCAACAAACTGATCAGCTATGATCCTTGAGCAAGAAAGGTGGTGGGCAGGAGGTATTGGACTTTGCTACCTAAGCAGGCTTGGACATGAAGTGGGGGAGGCTGAGGGAGCTGGGGTTGCTTAGCCTGGAGAAGAGGAGGCTCAGGGGAGACCTTCTTGCTGTCTACAACTTCCTGAAAGGAGGTTGTAGCCAGGAGGGGGTTGGACTCTTCTCCCAGGCAACCAGCACCAGAACAAGAGGGCACAGTCTCAAGCTGTACCAGGGGAGGTTTAGGCTGGAGGTGAGGAGAAAGTTCTTCCCAGAGAGAGTTGTTAGCCATTGGAATGTGCTGCCCAGGGAGGTGGTGGAGTCACCATCCCTGGAGGTGTTCAAGAGGGCACTTGGTGCCATGGTCTAGTCATGAGGTGTTGGGTGACAGGTTGGACTTGATGATCTTTGAGGTCTCTTCCAACCTTAGTGATTCTGTGATCTCCCAGAAAACTAATAAGGTGGCACCACACAGCTGTTTAGCCTAATCAGGCTTAAATCAATCAACATTCAGTGGGCGCTGGTTCTGCTTCTGAAGGCTCCACATGGTAATTAAACATGAACTTAAGATGATGAACAATTGCAACCTGTGTCATGATGTTAAATAGTGGACACCTGAAGTCTGTCAGGATGTCTGGCATTTCAGCCAGGTGGTCAATGACATCCTGACCACTCAGAAAGAACTGAGTGTCTTGAGGACTCGTGGTGTTTTCTGAGACCAGATTCAGTTTTTCTAGACAAACTTTAGTATTTGCAGACCAAACCACTGCATTTCCCTTTCCTGCTGTTTGTGGATGTGAGGTTTGGTGTTCCAGAATCTGTTACCTCCATGAGAGAGAATTCTAGCTCTATTATCTCCATGAGAGATAATTCCCAGACAAGCTTCACTTTCCATGGAGACCCTCACTAGGCTGTGGGGCAGGTCAAGCAAGTGGACTCCAGTGCTGCCTGTCAGTGCAGCAGTTACATTGCTTTCCTGGCAACCAAGCTCAGCTAGACTGAATACCTAGAAGTGCTCCTCTGTACATGCCAGCTCTGTCTCGGTGCACTGGCTCTTGGGAAGCACTGGTGTGTGGAATCCAACCGTCATCAGGGGTTTCCATAAGGACACATTTGCAAGCAGACCATTTTTTGGCTCCTGCCCTTGCCGGCTCTGAAAAGAGCCCTTCTTTCTGCCTTCCCTCCACCTCCCTGACAGAGACATGACCAAGGTTTTCCACAAATGGAGAAGTTTACTGTTCCCCACACATGGCAGTCCCTGCCAGAAACCTTGGTTTAGTTGCCACAGCAACAACTTCAGGGATTTGTGAAGCCCCTGCCGCTGGCCCTGCCTCTGCCCTGTCTGTTCCTGGCGCGCGTTTCGCCGGCGCGGGGCTGCAGAGGCAGTGACTGAGAGCTCTAATAACCCAGTAATGGATCCAATTATGGCTGTTAGTGCTTCTGGTGAGAATACATGAATAAGTAAATCCCTGCATAGGGATGAAAGAGTGTGTTTTTAAAGCTGCCTCAGCAGCCTCTGGGAGTGGTGGCCACGTTGCTCTTGCGAAGCCCCGGTGGAGGACAGCAGATGAGGATTCAGCAGTCACTCAGCTCCCCTCCCGACCAGGCAGGCCCACAGGCTCCTCCTGAGTTCTGTGGTCACTAGCTGGTGGCTGCTGACTTACAGGCATGGCCTCACACCACAAGCATCTGTTTGTGCTTGTTGCAGTTGCACTTCAGGGGCCTGTGTGCTGTGGTGGCTGCTGACAGAGCCTCTCTCTGTGTTGATGGCAGCCGTGCACACAATAAATAGTGCTCCACTTTCATTAGAAAGTGTCACCATGTTCACAGGGTGACGTGGGTTGTGGCTGGGAATGGACTGAGCAGGACAGAAGGAGCTCTAGCCAGCCTTTGTAGGAAGTTGGAGCCCTCCTTCTTCAGGAAGATGGAACTCTTTGAATGCTGTTCTGTTGGTACAGGATGATCCTTGCATCCTCTTCACAAAACCAGAAAATCTCTTACATCCTCTGTCACTGGGTGTTCCCTCCCTGACAGCACAGAGGCATCCATCATCACCTGGCTGTCACCTATGGTGACACACACTGGTGGTCTTCTATTGTCCAGCAGTTGATCAGACAGGGGAAGGTGTCCTCTTTTGTTCCTCATGGTTTCCTTCCCTTTTTTTGCCTTTTCGTAGCTGATACATGGAGGTAGGAGGACAAAGGCCTTTTGGACAGCACATGCCAGGTTTTGAAGGGTAGTCCTGAATGTCACCTGTCCCAGTGCTGGTTCCTCAGAGGTCAGAAGGGAGCTGGAGGGAGAGGCACCCGAGCAGCAGAGACTGACTGCAGAAGACCTTTCAGCAAGCAGTGCTCTATTCCTTCTCCTGTCCCCTACATGTCTGTGGCAGCAGCAGGAGGCAGCCACACACTCCCAAGATTCAAGCAGTGAGCTCATTGAATCCAAAGTAATTTGTAGGCAGCAGCTCCTAATGTTGTGCATAACCAATCACAAATCCTTTTGCTTGTTCTAACCACTCTCCTCCTTCATTGTCATTGTCATTGTCCCAGAGCCCCGTGGTTGCACAGCTGTGCTGCCTAGGGGTTTTTTCCTGGTGCTTCCAGAGTGTTTCAGTGTGGACTGGGACAAAACTGGCTGCCAAAGACCATGGTGTTAATTTCCCAAAGTCAGACTTCCATGCTTTATGGAGTAAGACTTGGTGAATCTCTTGAGAGGACTATGTCCTGTAAGATCCCTCGTGGCCCTCATGAGCCTGGGAGCATACGGCTGCTGGTTTAGAAGCATTTAGAAGAGAGGAAGGAGCTGTGAAAGGGAAAGCAGCATTAGCTTGTTCTGAATTAAAATGGCTTTCTTTTGGTGAGTTGTTGGAGGGCTGATTCACATCCAGCCTGTGATGAATAGGCTTGGAAGGGCTGACACTACACCTGCTATTGGATGTAGGTGTCCCCTCGAAGTCTGAAATTCATTTCAATGTGCTGGCTCTGTAGCCTTTCTTTCTGAAGGGCTTTTTCTGCCCTGCAGAGGTTTGCCTGCTCTTGTTAACTGCTGGAAATCTGAAATACCAGGCTAAGAAGAGGTCCCCCAAAGCAGTTTCTGGAGAGTGAGTCTGTTTTGCATAGAGAACTCCCCACAGCATCCAGGTCCCAAGAAAAGTTTCAAAGCAAGATATTCTTCACCATTTCCCAGACATCAGGGAGGCTGAGGAGAGCATTAAGGGAAGGCTTGGCTCCAGGAAAAAGGAATGATTCCTTACCCCCTCACCTGGCCTCACCTGGCTGGATTACAGGAGAGTCCATTTTTGTTATGCATCATTAATCTGAGTCTCTAGTAGCAGTAAAAGCCCCTGAACTTGGGAGACAGAGAACTTAACAACCAGTTTGCTGAAGTCCTAATGCTTGATCACTTAGCCTTGGTTATTAACTGCAGGCAAGGACCAGTTTCTGGGAGATAATTGGGGTCATAAACAATAGCTGTGTGATAGAGACTGTGCCCTAGGAGAGGAACTAAACATATTCAGCTGCAAGAAACTTACAGCCTTTGGATGGCTTCCAGGTGCTGCCTTCAGCCAGCTAGAGTTCAGCCAGCCAAGTTGTTGCTGTAGGGGAAGAGAGGCCTTTAGTGCACAGCATCTATTTGTGTTCAGGGTGGCCCTGAGCTGGGAAGATGCTTGAATGCAGCCACAGGAGGCTTGATAAAACTTCTTAAGCAGAAATCTGGAAGGGGCAAATCAGGAGCCGGAGGTCTCTGAGTCATAGAATCATGGAATCAATAAGGTTGGAAGAGACCTCAAAGATCATCAAGTCCAACCTGTCACCCAACACCTCATGACTGCTAAACCATGGCACCAAGTGCCACATCCAATCCTCTCTTGAACACCTCCAGGGATGGTGACTCCACCACCTCCCTGGGCAACACATTCCAATGGAAAATTACTTTTTCTGTGAAGAGCTTTCTCCTCACCTGCAGCCTAAACTTCCCCTGGCACATCTTGAGACTGTGTCCTCTTGTTCTGGTGCTGGTTGCCTGGGAGAAGAGACCAACCCCCTCCTGGCTACAGCCTCCCTTCAGGTAGTTTTAGACAGTAATGAGGTCTCCCCTGAGCCTCCTCTTCTCCAGGCTAAACAACCCCAGCTCCCTCAGCCTCTCCTCACAGGGCTGTGCTTGAGGCCTCTCACCAGCTTCATTGAGTCTGCTTCAGGACTCAGCATTTAAGAGTTGTGAGTTCTGCAGCCTGGACTAGGGGTGGTGGTGTCTGCTGGAGTTTTCCAAGTTGAAGGCATCTGAGGGCTGAAGTGACCCCCCTTAAGTTATTGTGGCTGAATGGTGGAGAGGGCTTGCACGTGCCCTGCTGCCACAGCTTCCACTTGAGCAGATGTGTGCTTGTACTCACGGGGTCTCCTAGGCCATTTGGGCTCTGATGTGACATTGTTGGAGAATTAAGGCTTCCCTGCCTGGAATTCCATAATACAGAGTTGGTTTGTTCCTAGGAAAGGGAAGGGGAGAAAAGAAAAAGAGGAACAGTCCAGAAAAGTGTCATTAAGAGCTAGGAGGGTATCTGAATAGCAAGGATTCTTGTTTGTACTGTCTAAAATAAAACCCAGTTCCTGACTGCTGAGCTCATTAAGAATCCCTGCTGGGGACACAGAGTACACAGGAGTTCTCCAGGCCATGAGAAGATGTTTTCTTTCAGTGGTGAGCTTGTTGGGACTAGAAGATCCCTTGATGGGATTTCTGCTGTGACACCAGCTTCTGATTAGATTCGTGTCACTCCAGTCGCTCCCTGGATGCATCTGATGGGAAACAAAGGGAGGAAACTGAAGGTGCAAATGAGTTTCTGTGATGACTGCCCTTGCCAAGCTAGAGGGTGGCATGGTGGGATCTGGAGTTTCTGAAGGTTTTGTCCCATGGAGAATGAGGAGAGCGTGTGCATGCACGCATGTGGGCCACAAGCTGAGCTGGGCACCCTGATGGGGAAGCTGGGAAGGTGCCTGACACACAGACCACACAGCTCTGTGCCATGGTACTTGAAAGCATCCTCAGCTACTCCCTCATTTGTAAAGGAATCAGTGGGTTTGCCCTGCTGCTTCTCATGTGTGCAGGACTGCAGAAGGAAATGTAAGGGAAGTCTGTGGAGGAAGGTGATGTTGCCCTTCACATCCCAATAGCAAAAGCAAGGCAGCATTGCTAGGCTGGGATACATGACAGAATCAAGGCAGTAAATGGTGGGGATGGGAGAGGCTGCTGTAGGAGTACAGCTGGATATTTTTTCCCCACTGGGCTCTCTGACAGCCAAGTCTGGCTTTGCTTGGCTTTGATTCAAAACAGGTAGGTTCCAGAGAAGGGTTGTGATCCCAGAGGGGTCTCTGGTTCTCCAGGCTTTCAGCCTGTCCCAGCCAGGCATGAGGGAGCATTTTCAGCAGTTAGGTGATTGAAGTACTAGCAGCATGTCTGGTACTGGTCTCATGGGAAATCCCTACAGGGAACTGGTTCACTAGGCTGAAGGGACATCTTTGACTTGAGGAAGGTCCTGCTGAAGCAGGTGGGAGTTTGACATCTGCCCTTCTGGTGTGCCAGAGATGCACTGCAGGCTACAATCTCTTCAGAAAACCAGAAACAGAGGAGGGAAGGAGTCACACTCTCTGCCTGCACGTACTGTAGTTCTGGTACTTGATGGTCAACCTGTCTTCTCCAGGCAGTGCCTGGGATACCCCAAGCTAGAGTCCAGGCTGACTTGGGAGAAAGACAAGAGGTGGTGGGGCTCCTCCCTTGCAGATAAAGCAGAGCCTGTTTATCACTGCTTGGCAGTGGGAGGAAGCAGTGGCTGTAGAGCAGCCAGGCAGAGAGGGACCTAAGGGTGCTGGTTGATGGTAGGCTGATCATGAGCCTGCAGTGTGCCCAGGTGGCCAGGAGGGCCAATGGCATCCTGGCCTGCATCAGGAACAGTGTGGCCAGCAGGAGCAGGGAGGTCATTCTGCCCCTGTACACTGCACTGGTTAGGCCACACCTTGAGTCCTGTGTCCAGTTCTGGGCCCCTCAGTTTAGGAAGAATGTTGACTTGCTGGAACAAGTCCAGAGAAGGGCAACGAAGTTGGTGAGGGGTTTGGAACACAAGCCCTGTGAGGAGAGGCTGAGGGAGCTGGGGTTGCTTAGCCTGGAGAGGAGGAGACTCAGGGGTGACCTTATTGCTCTCTACAACTACCTGAAGGGGGGTTGTAGACAGGCTGATGTTGGTCTCTTCTCCCAGGCAACCAGCACCAGAACAAGAGGACACAGTCTCAGGCTGCGCCAGGGGAAGTTCAGGCTGGAGGTCAGGAGGAAGTTTTACAGTGAGAGAGTGATTGCCCATTGGAATGTGCTGCCCAGGGAGGTGGTGGAATCGCCATCACTGGAGGTGTTCAGGAGGAGACTTGACAGGGTGCTTGGTTGCATGGGTTAGTTGGTTGGGTGGTGTTGGATGATAGGTTGGACGTGATGATCTTAAAGGTTTCTTACAACTTGGTCCTATTCTATTCTATTCTATTCTATTCTATTCTATTCTATTCTATTCTATTCTATTCTATTCTATTCTATTCTATTCATCTCCCAGGAGAGGCTGAGAGCATAGGGCTGAGTGGGTGGCTGTGCTGCAGAGTTGGGCAGGACACTCTCTTGTTCCAGCTATTCCTCTAACTTTCTGAAGCACTAATCTCAAAGGGAGGCCTATCCAGCTCTGAGAACCAAACTAGACCCTGGCTCCGTGGCTTCCCACCACCACATCAAAGAAGAAATCCAATTTACCTGAAGCACCAGGCAGAGCCCTTCAGTCGCCACTGGGAGGCTGAGTGCGTGTGGGATCGCTGCTGTGCTGAAATCTGCCCTGGAAAGAGCAAGAACATGAATATGGAAGGAGGCAAAGGGAGCTGTCACACTCACGGCTTCATGTTCCTAAGCAGCAGCTCTTTGTGTAGCACAGAGGAGAGGTTGGATGTCTCCTTGGGCACTGTTAATGCTACTTCTAATTTGTACATTCAGGGCTGAGGTTTGCAGGTGGCAGCTTGCTGGGAGCACAACAGGCATGACTGGCTGGCCAGCAACAGGGGTGAGGGCACATGCAAGAGGTCTGGGCAGAGAGATGGGCTGTGGTTCTTGCACCAGGATAGATCCAACCATCTGAGGCACGGATGGGTCCTGTCCTTTCCCGTTCAGCCTGGCTGCGGGGGAGGGATGCTTTGCCTGTTATCTCTTTGCTCCCAGAGGCAGCATACCTGCCCACTCATGACTGCAGCACTCTCCCCTTGACAGATGAGATGGGGAATGAGTTTTTGAGACGATGCCATCAACCACCTACCAGCAGCAGAATAACAAAGGCCTTATCCGTGCAGTTGCTGGCATGCTGGAGCATAAGCAGGCAGGCAAAGTTGTGCCTCCCCACTAAATCCTCAGCTCAGCTGCTTCTGTGGCACACAGCTTTTAGCTTAACTGCCTTGTTATCCTTTGGATGGACAGAAAGGCCCATTGATAGCCTCTGGGATGAATGGGACATTTCTCTGAGTGGAAAAATCTTCACTCAGGCCTTAGGTCAGCTCAAGTTTGTGGCTTTGCTTTTTGAGCCATCTTTGTTGCTTTTATTTAGACTAGAAAAGAACAGAATAGAATTAACCAGGTTGGAAGAGACCTTCGAGATCATCACGTCCAACCTGTCACCCAACACCATCTCATCAACTAAACCATGGCACCAAGCACCCCATCCAGTCTCTTCCTAGACACCTCCAGGGATGGTGACTCCACCACCTCCCTGGGCAGCACATTCCAATGGGCAATCACTCTCTCTGTGAAGAACTTCTTCCTAACATCCAGCCTAAACCTCCCCTGGTGCAGCTTGAGACTGTGTCCTCTTGTTCTGGTGCTGGTTGCCTGAGGGAAGAGACCAACTCCCACCTGGCTACAACCTCCCTTCAGGTAGTTGTAGAGAGCAATGAGGTCTCCCCTGAGCCTCCTCTTCTCCAGGGTAAGCAACCCCATCTCCCTCAGCCTCTCCAAACCCCTCCCCAGCTTTGTTGCCCTTCTCTGGACACATTCCAGCAATTTATTAATTTTCCTTCAGCTTCTCCATGTGCCTTGCAGAGGAGTGGGGAGCACATGATGAGGATAAATGAGGAACTCCTGGATCTCTCACAGGTGCCAGGCCATCCTGCTTGGAAAGCATCAGCATCATAGTATCATAGTATCATAGTATCAGTCAGGGTTGGAAGGGACCACAAGGATCATCTAGTTCCAACTCCCCTGCCATTGCTCAGCTGCTCCAGGAGTGGGAAGGGAGAATGCCTGAACCTGGGTGCTCCCTGATCATCAAGGCAGGATATGTTCCCAACTTTACTGGGTGTAGTTTTGGACAAATTTTTGGCTAGCTCAGCTGTAATATGCTTGAGTGACTGTCATGTGCTTCCATAGGTAGAGAGATTAAGCTTTTGAGAATAGGCAGCAGAATACACAAAATGCAGCAGCTGACAAATGAGCAGAGCAGGCTTCTGATGTCTGATCTTGGCAGCTTGGCTGCACCTTCCTTCCTATTAGCCTTTCACTCCCATGTGCCTTCCCAAACTGCTGCAGGGACCAAACTTGGGGCACTCTTTGATAAATGGTGACTTAGCAGTGCTGTGGTGGGAAGGACTTCCAGCCTGGCTGGACAGAGGAGGCTTAGCCAAGCCTGCCTGTGTTTAAAATCCACTGGGTAGCACTAGAGCATGAAGGAAAAGTAATTTCTCACATAAGCTTGGATTATGTTGTTTGCTCTCCATTGTTTGTAAGGCCCTCACAGAACTGTGAAAATGACCTTTATTTCTCTATGGATTTTGTCCTTTTTCATTTTACAAATATTGATTTTTATTTCCCCCCACCCCCTCCCATGTCTTCATCAGAGCTGAATTAACAAGGCTGTTTAACAAGAGCCTCTGATTCAGTTGGGGTCTTTTCTGTGCCAGGTACTATCACAAGCAGCTGAAAACAGCTCAGTGAGGAATGTGCAGCCACTGTTAACAGAATTGACAGCAGAGGTGATGTGCCCTGACAAGAGCTGAGCTAGCATGGGTCAAAGAGCAGGCTTAAAATGATGGTCTCTTCATCCTGGGCACAAATGCTGGGAAGGGTTGTTTGTAAGGGATCAGATTTTATGTCTGAGAGTTCTCCTCCTTGGGCTGTTAAAGCTAGAGGCTACTGAAAATTGCTAAGTCTGCTGGATTATTCCAGTTCCACCCACAGATCCCCAAGTGAGATCAAGAGCCCATATCTGCAGCAAGAGGCGATTTCTGTCCTTCTGATCCAAAAATCTCAGTGCCATAGTGATGAGACTCCAATAGGAAAAGGAGCCATTCATGCAGCTTGATGTGCTCTTTCTTGCCAGGCTTTTAAGCAAAGCTCTCGACCGATTCGAGAGCTTATAGGTGGAGCAGAGAGTGGAAATTGAAGGCAGACAGGACATAAAGTTCAAACAAACTAAGTCTGATGGCCACTTCTGATGCTTTTAACACAAGTGAGAGCTGTCCCTGGCTGTTCATACTTGCCATAGTGCACATTGCTGTTTCTTGTGCTGGAGCTGGAGGTTGACAAGAGTACCATGGAAGCAGCTGCTGTGCAGAGCTCTCTGGGGCAAGCTGAAATCTCATGCCTTTCAGGACCATCAAGTGGCCTTGAGATGTCCTGTGGGTTTCTTATTGACCAGTAGCAAAACCCTGACCTTCTGCACATGTTGTACCTTGAGAAAAAGAGATGTCACAATGGAGGTAGAAGTGGTACGTCCAGTTGCATTTCTTCCTGAATGGGCAGTGTTACCTGTAGCTTTGCTCTAGGGCTCTCCTGTGGTCTCATCTTTTTTACAGCCTGTACACTGTGGTGGGAGATGGCATTTGCTTCCAATGAGACAAGCCTCTCCTTAAACCAGCTGTTGCACAAGCCTGTAAAAAGAGTGAGTCCTTATCCTTCAGTCCCAGTGTGCTCTTCTTTATGAGATGAGAGGTTAAGTGCACCACTGAGAGCCGGGGAGTGTCTCTAAGAAACTCTATGAGGCCAATCAGTTAGTGCTCATTAGCCTTCCCTCTGCAAAGGGTGGACTTCTGCTGTGGGTCATGCGTGCTCCCTGTGCAGTCACATCACCCACAGCTGAAAGAAGCCACTCAGGTGGAGAGGAAGCCGAGCAGATGTCATAGCAGTAGTTACCCGACAGTTCAGGGATGAACATGAGCCAGCAGTGTGCCCAGGTGGCCAAGGAGGCCAATGGCATCCTGGCCTGCATCAGAAATAGTGTGGCCAGCAGGAGCAGGGAAGTCATTGTGCCCCTGTACACTGCACTGGTTAGGCCACACCTTGAGTACTGTGTCCAGTTCTGGACTCCTCAGTTTAAGAAGGACATTGAGACACTTGAATGTGTCCAGAGAAGGGCAACAAGGCTGGGGAGGGGTCTGGAGCACAGCCCTGTGAGGAGAGTCTGAGGGAGCTGGGGTTGTTTAGCCTGGAGAAGAGGAGGCTCAGGAGACCTTCTTTCTGTCTACAACTACCTGAAGGGAGGTTGCACCCAGGTGGGGCTTGGTCTCTTCTCCCAGTCAACCAGCACCAGAACAAGAAGACACAGTCTCAAGCTGTGCCAGGGGAACTTTAGGCTGGAGGTGTGGAGAAAGTTCTTCACAGAGAGAGTAATTGGCCATTGGAATGTGCTGCCCAGGGAGGTGGTGGAGTCACCATCCCTGGAGGTGTTCAAGAAGGGATTGGACATGGCACTTGGTGCCATGGTTTAGTAGTCATGAGGTGTTGGGTATTAGGTAATAGATTGGACTTGATGATCTCTGAGGTCTTCCTGTGTGATTCTGCGTGTAATACTGAGAACAGAGCTGGGTCTCTGAGCCACATCATTTCTAGCAGACAATGCTGTCCTGCAACTCGTGTTTTTGTAGAGGAGAAAGAGCATTACCTCTGGGCTGTAGGCCATCCTGGTCTGCAGGATCACTAGAAACCATGTCAATGCCACCAGAGTAACTGAAGTCTTGTAAAGCTAGAGGGAAAATAAGGAATTAAGAATCAAAAGGGTCCCAGTGTATCCTCACTGGAGGAAGCCCTGCCTGTTCCTTGCAGGCTGTTACAGCTAAATAAAAGTGGTGTTTCTGGATCAAGGAAAGAGTTGTCTGCTGCAGGAGGGCAAAGCAAAGAGACTGCCCATTTTTCCAAGAATAAGAAAGCCACCTCAGGGCAGATCTTGGGTCTGGTGTTGAAAGCACTTGGGAAGGGAGAGGACAAGTTCATGTTCCTCCTCCAATTATCTCTTCTTGCAGAGCAAAACAGTTCAATGGAAACAGCACTGGGGGGCTGCCGGGGCCATTTAGCAGGCATGCGGCGGGCTGGGGAGTGTCCTTGGGCTGGCTCGGGGCTGGGGAGATGCTTTAACCGCTGGGGTATTAGCTCCTCTGAGGCTGATCTCCCTGAATTCTCTGTTCATTGAAAGATTCAGCAACACCACCACGTCTTTACAAACTGCTCCTGGTTTAGTGGCACGATGCCTCCCAACAAAAAGAGTCAGAAAACTCCCAGCCAACTCTAAGCCTTGCACTTAAGAGTCAGAGCTTCAGCTGAGTGTCCCTGAAGGCTCAGCTGAGGAAAACAAGCCACTCTAGATCACTTCTCGTTTACCCTCCTGAACCCAGTCTCTCAGTGCTTCGAGGTAGATGCTTCAGCAGTTAATACTGCTCCTGGGGCATGTGCAAGGAACAATTAAAGCTCGTTGTGCCACTGAAGAGCCCTGGGGTGAGGCAGGCTGTGGAGACAGCTGCCCCTGTTTTGCTGTGTGCAGCAGCTTCCTAAACAATCCCGGTGCAGAGGGAGGCGAGGATGTCTTGCTGATTGCAGAGTTAAAGGTTTAAAACTCAAGGGCTGAACTCAATGTGGCATTTCTAGGCTTTTTGCTGGTAGCAACCCTCCGAGTCTGTAGCATTCGGCACCCGGGCAGAGCAGGGCTGGGGAGAGCACAGCTGCTGAGCCTGCAAAGATGTTCCTAACCAGCTGCAGCAAGGGACTGGTGGCAGGAGTGAGGCACCAGTGTTTAAAGAGCAAACTCTTTGTACTGTTCCCTTGAACGTGTTGCCCGTGACACTGCAGGATCTCGATCTTTCATCCTAAAATGACAGAAAGGACATGGACAGCATTTCCTTCATCTTGGACATAAATCCTCGCTTTGGCTGTACCCTCAAAGATCAGCTAGGCTCTCGCCAGCTGCAGGCAGGAGGCTTGGAAGAGGGTGGTGTTGGTCAGGTACTGTGTCCAGTTCTGGGCCCCTCAGTTTAGGAAAGATGTTGAGATGCTGGAAGGTGTCCAGAGAAGGGCAACAAAACTGGGGAGGGGTTGGGAGCACAGCCCTATCAGGAGAGACTGAGGGAGCTGGGGTTGCTTAGCCTGCAGAAGAGGAGGCTCAGGGGAGACCTCATTGCTGTGTACAACTACCTGAAGGGAGGTTGTAGCCAGGTGGGGGTTGGTCTCTTCTCCCAGGTAATGAGCACCAGAACAAGAGGACACAGTCTCAAGCTGTGGGAGGTTTAGCCTGGAGGTGAGGAGAAAGTTCTTCATAGAAAGAGAGATTGGCCATTGGATTGTACTGCCCAGGGAGGTGGTGGAGTCACCGTCACTGGAGGTGTTTAGGAAGAGACTGGATGGGGTGCTTGGTGCCATGGTTTAGTTGATTAGATGGTGTTGGGTGATAGGTTGGACTCGATGATCTTTTCCAACCTGGTCTGGTCTGGTCTGTTCCGTTCCGTTCCATTCCATTCCATTCCATTCCATTCCATTCCGTTCCGTTCCGTTCCGTTCCCTGGAGAAGGATCTTGCTGGGTGGTGTACAGCAAGACTTTGTTTTTGCCCAGCAATCAGAGTGAGCTCTACCTGCCTCAGCTGCTTGTGTTAGAAGAGTATCACCCAAATGGAAAGTCTCAGCTTCAGAAGAAACTTCTGTGACCCCACAACAACAGCCCTAGAGCAGGGAGGGAAGCTCTTGCCTTTGAGACTTATCTGGAAATTGGAAGCCTCTCCAGAGATAAATTGGAAGCTGTCATTGGCATCTCGACTGAGAATGTCAACAGGACCCTGTCAGTGCCAGTCACGACGATACAAACACAATTTCCTCGTTTAAAGCACTGCACTAACTGTACCTAATTAACCTCCCTGACAGCACAGCAATGCAAGGAAATAGGGTTCATTAACTTCAGCTTCCCTCTGCAGAAGGGGGAGAGAAGCAGCAAGGCCAGCCCCCCTGCGTTTCAAATTGAGGTAGGCTCAGGAAAACCACAAGGTTAAAAAAATAGCACGAATCCATTTGGGGTGCTCAGAGCCTCAAGAACACACTTGAATCACACTTGCAGGTTTCTCTCCAAGAAACATCACCACTGGAAACTTCTCTCCCATGCAGGCTTGTTTGTCACTCAAGACAAGACTTAAAACAAAAAACCCTAACAGCCCACACGTTCTCAATCACAGTGGTGTAGAGGCAATAAAGGGCAGAATGATTTGTACAGTGTTGCTTAAAAATCAGCTGGGCAAAGCCGGGACCAGACTGTGTGAGTAGCTGACCCTCCAGCCCTCGCTTGTTCTTCCAGACCTAACATTTTTTCCAGGTGGGAGAACCTGCCTGAATCCACCAGTGGTCACTTAATAGCTGCCAGAGGCATATTTCAGGCTTGAACTAGTGACCTCATCCCTTCCTCTCAGCCTGCTGAGGGACAGACTGATGACATTGACTGTTTACATTCTGGTCTCTGAGCCAGCCCAGCTCCTTCGCCTGGGGCCCAACAGGGATAGAAAGGTCCTGAAGATGCAAAGGCAGTGCTGCTCCCTGACACTGCTTTCCTGGCTTGGGGCTGGTGGTGTAAGTCAGTAGGAAAGAACAACTTGTACAAGAGCTTTTTAAAGCAAAAGGTTCTTCTTGTTTGTTGTTATCACCTGCTGGTAGGGGCCAAGGGGAAGGATTCACACCTGTGCCACTTGTACTGGGCACCAGTGCAGGCTGTTCTACACAGAAAGAGTGATTGCCCATTGGAATGGGCTACCTGAGGAGGTGGTGGAGTTGCCATCACTGGAGGTGCTCAGGGGGAGACTTGACAGGGTGCTTGGTTGCATGGTTTAGTTGATTAGGTGGTGTTGGATGATAGGTTGGACGTGATGATCTTGAAGGTCTCTTCCAACCTGGTCTGGTCTATTCTATTCTATTCTATTCTATTCTATTCCATTCCATTCCATTCCATTCCATTCCATTCCGTTCCGTTCTATTCTGTCGTTCTGCTTCACCAGATAAATGCAGTGCAAAGTCCTGAGGAGCTGCTGTGGCAGCTTTGAAAGTTGTATCTGTTAGTACCAACAAACTGGTCTCACTTGTGCCCTGAGTCATAGATTCTGACAGGACCAGCTGAGAAGACCCAGGTTTGTCTGGAGCCCCAGCAGGCAGGACTCTGCTCTGGAGGGAAGCCAGTGGGGACTGCCGAGGTGGAGAGCCTGTTGTGTGGGGTGCCAGCCCCAGCCCACAGAGCTGGCATTCAAACAGCAGTGCATTTTGTTAATCTCTTCTCCTTCTGCGTCTGTTCTAAGTTGACATGAGGTGAAGTGAAGGTGAAGGGACCCTTGAAAAGGCCAGGGCATTGATGGAAAGGAAGAGGGCTTGGCAGATGCTGCTGAAGAGCTTTGCTGACAGCGTGCGCTGCGGCCGTCTCCAGGGAAGGGAATCATGCCCCTGCTCAGGCTGGTGTCTGTCTCTCTGATTATTTGGTGTATTTCATCCCTGCTGTCTGTCTCACCCTTAATCTGGGCTCCTCTGTGCCAACAAAATGCTTAGCTCACTCCATTGTCTGAGAGACTAATTTGCACTGTAAATCTGATGCTTATCTTACATGACAGCTTACTGTAGGGTTTATTGCAGTCCTGAAGACAAACTAACCAGGGAGAGCTAGAAAGCCCTCGACCCATCATCTGGAAGAACAGAACAAGTAAGACTTATCCCAGCTTGCTGCCAGGTTAGGGTGTGGCCCCTTGTCACTGGGGCCACGAGGGATTTCTCTTTTCATATCTATTCAAACTTGAGTTTGTTTGATTTGGGGGTTTGTGACGATACAGCCTCTGTCCTGGAGCTGTTGGAGTGCTTCTGGAACAGTCTCCCACCCTCCTAGGGCCATCCTTCCTGCTACCTGTGGAGTTTCAAGGACTGTGAGAGTGGCTGCAGAGCAGGTGCTGGCAGTGTGCAAGCACTGGTGCTCCAGTGTGCTGCAGCTTCATTGTCTGTGCCCAGGTTCATCAGAAAGAACCTTTGTCCTTGTCTTTCTTCGTTAGTATTTCCTGACACTTTCTGCGACGTCTTAGCGCTTTGCTGTCAGGGTAATGTCCCCCCTCGATCTCATCTGCAGCTGCCTCCTTCTTTCTGGTCCCTGGGCTATCCACCTGCAGGTATTCACATAGCCATCCAAGAGATTTCCACACTGGTGGTGCTCAGATAGCTGGGCAGCCCTAGGAGCCTAAGTCCTTCTACAGAGGAGCTCCATGTAGCCTCAGATGCAGGTTTACCTGGGGAGAGGCAGGAAGATTATTTCTGCTTTGAGGTAGCTCTTAGTTCTGCAGCTAAGTAGGTGTTTAAAGCCCAGAGCTTCTGCACTGCAGTCTTCTGGGGTCCTGCTTCTCTGAGAAGAATAGTGGGAACACAAGACCTGCCATCCTCAGAGGATGGTGTTTGGAGGACCAGTCTGACTTTCACTGAGTGGGGTCCTGCTTTACAGTTCATTTGCTTTCTAGACCCCTCTGTTCTTTCCCACCCTTGATCTGAAGACAAACCACAGAAATGGGCATAGTGGGTAAGCTGTGTGCAGGGAGGGTGACAAGCAGCTGAAAGTGGAGCCATGGGGTCTCTGTAGCATTGAGGGAGAGGAGAAAAAAAGTGCTTGGAGAAATTGTTGAGGATAGGCAAGCAATACATCATATCCTGGGTAAAACTGTAGCTGCTTAGGCTACACCACAAACTCTGTGCAGGCCCCTCTCAAACTCCATTTTACTGCCTAGATTATCAGACAGATGTGTAACCTAAGGCATATTTCAAGTCATCAGAGCTGGTGAACACCTTACAGACACTGTCCTGCCAACCTGCCCAGAAGAGAGCTCTGTGCAGCCTAGGAGAAGCTCAAGGGAAAACACAGGCTTGAGAAGACTCCAAAATCAGCAGAATTTTAAAAGAATCTGGGACAAAAGTACCTAGGAATGGATCATCACACCACCTAGTCCAGGCTCCTGCCTAGTCTGGGTAAGGCTGCTGTGCACAGCCTCCTCTGAAGAAGCCCCCTTCTCTTCCCTGCCTAGGAATAGAGTCAGAGGAGTCAGACCACCTTAAACTTGTGTTAAGTGCCTGAAAGTGAGCACGAAGAATTTGAAGATGTCTTAATTTGTTTCCAGAGAGGCCTGGAAAATTCCCCTTCCCCGCAGGTAACAGTCAGACAGACCCCAGGGGGAGTAGCTGGCCTCCCTTCTGCCCCAGACAGCAGCTCTCATCCGGTCAGCAAGGTCAGGTTGTCCTGCTTCAGCCTTGTGCATCCAGCACCCTGGGGCAGCTGGTGCTGCCAAGGAAACATCCATGCCCTGCTGCTGCTGCTGTGTAGTTTCTGTCAGACTTCTGGTTGGTTTGTTTAAAAAGGAAAAAGAGGGGGGGGAAGCTTGTTTTGCAGCAGCATTTAGAGACCCTACTGTGCTGCATGACACACAGACAAGGAGAAGATAGTCTCTGCTCCAGAGGATTCACAGGGTAGCTTGGCAGAATTACCCTGAATAGCAGATCTGAAGACACTGCATGAGACAAGTTAGTAAGAGGAAGATGTTTGCTTAGACTGACTGGGGCTGACATCTCCATCAGCCAGGGCATGCAGCCTGGGAAGGGCCCACAACTTGCTGAGCAGTTGGACCAGCCTCCCAACACTCCCAAGGTGTGTGCTTTCTGGCAATGGAAATCCACTGACTACATCAGTGTTGGCTCTAATCTGCCTGAAAATGAAAGTGGGTGAAGACATCAAAGTAGGGTTTCCAGGTAGAGTTTTCTGCTGCCTAGAATATTAATCAAGGAAGGAAGCTGCTGCTGGGCTGGCTAAACAAGGGACTTTCTTCTTGGGTAGCAGAGAGTTCTTGAGAAATGGGGTGGGGGAAGCTGAGAGTGCAGGAGAGTGTGGTGAAAGGTCTGGGATCCCAGAAGATGAAGTGCATTCAGCTCTCAGCACTGCTCTCAGCTACCTGCCATTAGCTGTATCAAGTTTGTCCACCTGCTTAGGTCAGCAGCACATCCCTTTGGGCAGCCCAGACTGGGCCAGCAGCTGAACTGGGATACTGCAGTTGGGATGTCTCCCTCTCCAGTCCCAGGGACAGATGCCAGGCCTGTCTCCATGCCTGTGCTAGGGCTGTGCTGTGCAGGCTGGCTCCTTCCTTGAGGTTCTGGTGGAGCCTCTGCAGTGCTCTGCTGTGAGGCAGCAGCTGAGACTGACACAGTCCCCGGCCTGGGCTCTCTGCAGATGTGTGACTGCACCACGTTTTCACGTGGACTCTGAGAAAGCCATTTCCACCCCTGTCATTTCCCCACTTCTCAGGAAACGAGGTGCACATTTAGCAGGGGCCTAAAGCCCTCCTGCTGCACCAGCATTGTGCAACTTCTCTTCCAAGTAGGTAATGAGTTAGAAGGGCTGCTGCAGCTCCAGAGATCCTGTATTCCCAGCTGGTGCCTGCTTTTTTTCCCTGCCAGGATGGCTTTGTTAGATATTTTTGCAGTTATTAGTGACTCGTCTCGTGCATGGAGCTGGCAGTGAATCAGAAGTCAGAGGATCCAAAATACCTCAGCCCACAAAGGGAGCAGCTCCTCCTCTGCTGCCTGCGCGCAGCATTGTTCGCTGACGCAAAGGCAGAGGGTGGTGTGGGGGCCAGCAGGAGAGCTGTCAGGTTTGAATCCCGTGAGGAGCAGCAGTTTCCAGTCAGCCCTCTCCTGAGAGGCGGCGAGCTGTGAACGTTCCGTCAACAGTGCCGCGTGGAGGTGCGAGGGCAGCTCGGGTGGGTTTGTCACGCTGGCCTCCACCCAGCTGGCGCAGGTAAGCCGGCAGGGGCAGCGTGCAGCTACTTCAGCACTGTCTTAACACTATTAACTATGTAGCCAACAGAGCTTGTACCACCCGAGGTGACGTTTGTGTCACTGTCTCTCCACTGGTGTTTGCTATCTGCGCTAGTGTGGTGGGTTGAACATTCCCTCCCCCCCACACACACATAAAATTGGCAGAGCAGCTCGGTTAGAAAGCAAATGAATCTATATTTACAAGCAAAACTGCAATCTAAATACGAAATGCAATGAATATGTACAAAATATACAGTGTTTATATATATGTACAATGTATAACCAGCACTAGAATCCCGCTGGACAAACCAGGGGGCTACTAATAGCTTCCCTGCTCCCTTCCCTACCCCGCTGTACACAGGACAAGAGAAAGAGCAGAGGGTTGCTGTTGGTTGGGTTGCTGTGGTGGGTTGAAAATTTCCCCCAATGTTACCACAGTTACTTAATCACAACAAGAATGAATTCATAGAATCAATAATGTTGGAAAAGACCTCAAAGATCATCAAGTCCAACCTGTCACCCAGCGCCTCATGACTAACTAAACCATGGCGCCAAGTGCACATTCAATCCCCTCTTGAACACCTCCAGGCATGGTGACTCCACCACCTCCCTGGGCAGCACATTCCAATGGCCAACAACTCTTTCTGTGAAGAACTTTCTCCTCACCTGAAGCCTAAACTTCCCCTGGTGCAGCTTGAGACTGTGTCCTCTTGTTCTGTTGCTGGTTGCCTGGGAGAATTCAAGGTCAGCAAAGCCAGCAGAAGCCAGAAGTTAGTATCTGCCAGAGTGAGGAAGCCAAAAAGACAGAAAGTTTGTTTATACATGCCAACTGTGTTGGTAGTCTGTCCAATGGGATTATTTAGAACTCAGCATGATTTTCCCTTTTACACCCAATGGCAATTTATTTATATTCTATCACTTTCTGCTCAAGATCTGTGGAAAATTTTTGGGATACAGCCTAAAACTACCACAGCTAGCTCCATTACGGTTCCCACAGACAGGTCTGTGCTGGGCCTCGGTCCACAGAGTATCATAGAATCAAGCAGGTTGGAAAAGACCTCAGAGATTATCCAGTCCAGCCTATTGCCTAATACCCAACACCTCATGACAACCAAACCATGGCTCCAAGTGCCACATCCAATCCTTTTTGGAGCACCTCCAGGGATGGTGACTCCACACCTCCCTGGGCAGCCCAGTCTTCTTTCTGTGAAGCCTAAACTTTCCCTGGCACAGCTTGAGACTGTGTCCTTGTGTTCTGCCACTGGTTGGCTGGGAGAAGAGACCAAGCCCCACCTGGCTACAACCTCCTTTCAGGAAGTTGTAGACAGCAATAAGGTCTCCCCAGAGCCTCCTCTTCTCCAGGCTAAGCAACCCCAGCTCCCTCAGCCTCTCCTCACAGGGCTTGTGCTCCAGACCTCTCACCAGTCTTGTTCAAGTGTCTCAATGTCCTTCTTAAATTGAGAAGCCCAGAACTGGACACAGTACTCAAAGTGTGGCCTAACCACGTCTCATATTGGCACAGACCTGCCTCCAGACAGATGCTCTTGAGGACCAAACCATGCAGCCATCAGCTGTTGCTGTCTGCAGTACATTGCTTCCCGTGCTGTCTCTGTGATTTACTGGCGTTAACCAGCACCAGGGGTAGGGAGCTGCATCTCTTCCTTTGCAGTGCAGCACTGAAGCCTGGGGGTTTGGGGTTGTAATTCAACCCCCTCCTTCCCTTCTCTGTCATGTGGGAAATTCTGCTCCCCTTCCCAAAGTTGTCTCCTGCTGTGCTGTACTCCTCGGGTCTGGAGCATAGATGGTTCCATGTGAAAAGGAAAAACTTTTCCACTGTGAGGGTGACAAAGCATGGGAACAGGCTGCCCAGAGAGGTTGTGGAGTTTGCTTCTCTGGAGACATTCAAAACCCACCTGGACACATTCCTGTGTGACCTACTGGAGGTGATCCTGCCCTGGCAGGGGGGATGGACTAGATGATCTTTCGAGTTCCCCTCCAACCTCTAATGTTCTGTGGCTCTGTGATTTCCCTGCTTTGCCCTTCAGGCACTGAGAGGTCTGGGGCTGCAAGGCACCATGCATACAGGAGCATATGCTGTGACAGACAACCCTGCTGGGCTGGCAGAGGTGCCCAGGGATAAGGCCTTCAGTGTGGACACTTCCAACTTTCCCTCTCTCTCTCTGTGTCTCTCTGCAGATGCCAGCAAGGACCATCCGCAGCAGCAGGCAGGGGTAATCTGGAGAGTGACCGGCGGCCTGTTCAGTATCACCCGGGGAGCGGTGGGGGCCACTCTGGGAGGAGTTGCCTGGGTGGGCAGCAAGAGCCTGGAGCTCACCAAAACAGCTGTGACCAGCGTGCCCGCGGCTGGCGTCGGACTGGTGAAGGGCAGCGTCTCGGCGGTGACCGGCGGCGTCGGGGCCGTGGGCAGCGCGGTCGCCGGCAAAGTCCCTTTCGCTGCAAAGAAGAAGGACAAGGCTGACTAATCCCCACCGCGGCTCCCTTCCAGAAGATCGACCTGCCCATACTCTCCCCTACACAGCACCTCTTTGAGTTGGAACCAGCCGCTTCAGGGAGGGTCAAGCACCCCAGCAGACTCCGGCTGCAGCCTGCTCAGCACCGCCTGCCTGGCTCAGAGCTCACAGAGCCGCTGTCAATGCCTTTCACTCCCATCACCTACTGGGAACCACCTTTACTCTGAGGACTTTAAAGGCATCATTGTCTCTGTCTTTCCGTTTCCTTCTTCCCTTCTTGCTCTTATAGGCACAGGGGATGGGAGAGGGTATTCATCTACCTGGAGGTGGGCAGGAGTAACAGGGGAGGGGGGAAGAATTATGCCTGGCTTGAAGTGTGGGTTGTGTAGTCAAATTCGACTTCAACTGGGAGGACAGTCTGTGAAACACTCCTTCCCTTGGCTTTGGGAGGTGTGTTTTGGGGGTCTGCCTGGTAAAGAACTGTAGGAAAAGGTCCCATTGACACAAAGGAGAGATACTGTGAAGAGGAGGAAGCCTCTCTCCTGCCCTGCACCTCTTACTTTTTCTTTGCAGGGCCCATCCCACGAGCTGCTCCAAATCACTTTCTCCCTGGCAGAATTGCACCCTTCAGAGAAGGATCCCTCAAGCTCAGCAGAGCAGGTCTGGGGATGATGCCACACAAGAATATGGTATGTGCTGGGCCATCAACTTCTGCACAGAGGTTCTTGGTGAGAGGCAGGAGAGTGAAAGCTGCTGTACATTCCCATTTGGGGAGGGAGGTGACAGTGGCATCTGCCAGGCTTCTGTGATACTGCAGCACAGGTAGAGATGCTCCACAGAGAGACACAGGCCTTTGGGTTTGAGCCTTGAAGCATTTGCAGTATCCCCATTTGCAGCAGGGGCATTTTGACTCTGGGCCACACTCTCATTCTCAGACATCACTGATAACCATGAGCAAGCATGTTCCCAAATGCCACCCAAGTTCTGCCACAGGGAAGGAGGCCAAGAGCATTGCTCCCCCTGTGACTCAGCACCCCAGGAGCTGCGGCTGGGGTGTAAGAGAGCTGTTGCTGTGTTGGAGAATGCTTCCCTGAGGTGCTGAGCATGCTCCAGCAGCAGCCAGCCTGCACGGGGACACCAGCAGCTCCTCCTCCACACGCTGCTCCTGGGGCTGCTCTAAATGACTGTGTTGCACTAAAGAGGCCACCCACGCTTGCTGTGCCGCAGAAACCCAGACACCTGCATCCATCTGGGACTCTCAGCCATCCTCAGCCTGGCCTGTGATGCTCAAGGGGCCATGTGGCATCACACACACACAGTTGCACACACACAGACACTCACCCCGAGGTCCCCTGCGACCCTCAGGATGAGGAAAGCCACAGGCTCCACCACTAACTCCCCTGCTCCCGCCCTTGCCAGGTGGTTAGCCTGGGTGGTTAGGTGTTGGATGCATAGCCAAGTGCAACAGTGCTTGTGCTGTAGCTGGTAAATGTGTCTGTGTTAGTGTGTGTCTGTGTCAGTCCACGGGCATGTCTTCAGCCAGGGAAGCAAAACTGTGCCACTGCCCCAGAGGAGCTTGCAGGCTCACCCTCAGTACTTCCAGCTTCTGTTTTTTTTAATATGGTAGGATCCTGGTCAAAACAAAAATCATGTTGTAGAGGATGCTTTCCCCTCTGTTGCCCAAGAGTGTAGTTTATTGAAACCAAAGGAATATGAACATTCATTCCCCTCTCTCCCATCTATGCTGTTTGTTTACCTTCTGCCCTATCTCTTGGACATCGAAGCCAACTTCCCTGATCTTCATTTCCTTTGGAGGTCGTCACACTTCCTGGCTGCTCTCTTGTGCTTAGGACTCAGACATCAGGGAATATTTAAGTACAACCCCACCACCACCACCCTGCTACCATTTCTGCTGAATGTTGTTGAGCTTGTGAAGCAGTTTTCATTCTGACCTTCATGAAATCCTCACTTTGGGCTAACATAGTCACTGTGTCCCTGTGTTAGTCACGGCAGTGTTAGTCTCTCTCCGTACCCTTCTCTGGGTAGTCCCTGCTGTTTGCAGTGGCAAGAAGTTGCTGATCTCCACAGTGTGTTATTCTCGATAGCATGAGAGTGGTTTAACCCACATCTTTGTTTCTGAAGAGGAAGCAGCATTTGGTATGTGTCTGCATCTCCTTGCTCTGTCTCTTTTGTTCTGGTGAAGGCCAAGCTGACCCAGACGTGTCGGGTTTGTCTCTGAAGGCAGCGGCTTCATAGAAAGATCAAGCCTTGATGTGTGCTTGCCCTTTGCTGGGATGCTCATGGCAGTTGGCAAGGCCAGGAGAAGCCTTGTCTGTTCTCCCTTTGTCTCAGATGCTCTGCAGAGCAGGAGGACAGTTTGCAATGCTCACTGCTCTCCCTAGGCACGTCTCACTTCTTGTTCCAGATCACAGGCTGCTGCTGCAGCCAGCTCTAACCCCAAAGCTAAAAGCTGCTTGTGCATAACTAGCTGTGCTGTCACCAGCCCTCTTAAAAAGATAGTTTCTTACTAATTGTGACAGAAGACAGTCTTCTTCCTAACTGCCTTTACCAGGCCTTGGGCAGGAGAGGATAGTATCTAAGGGGCTTTACTTCACCAGTGACCCCTGGGCTATTGGGAAGATCACCATGATTTTGGCTAGCCAGTCTCCCACACAGGTTCTTGCTGGGGGAGGCAATACCTCCTTCCCAAGCTGTTGTCTTCAGGCACTGTGTGTGCAGAGCAGGCATGGAAGATGGGATAAAGGTGCATTAAGGAAAGCCATAGGAGTCCTGAGGGTTTCCCATCTTTTTATTTCTCTCTCCTGTGCATCCTTGCAGGAAATGGAGTAAAGCTTCCACTTGTCTGGAATGGTTATTTCCTTGTGGGATGGCCTGGAGGACAGGAGAGGAGGTGTGAGGGGAATTCGCACCCTAAATCACTGTTCTCACAGCCCAGCTAACAGAGAACTTGTGAATCATAAACAGCAGAAGAGATCAAATTAGCAGGCAGGGGTAGAAGATTAAATCTACTCCAAAACCAGGGCCTCACACCGCTTGATAGGCATCCAGGAATCCCTAACTGCAGGACTCAAAGGCCTCTGGGATGTATGTCTCTGTCAGTGTGCAAGGCCAGCTCGCTTCATCCAGGTGACCCAGCCCAGGGCTGCTTCCCTGGGCCACTCTGCAGCAGAGCAGAAGGAAAGCAGGGTTGGTGATACCAATCTAAGAACAAAGGCATCTCCTGACAGCTCTGGTTGCAGGGTGGTAGGGTCTGAATCAGATGGGGAAGCTGTTGGCTCTGGACAGGCAACCTATCTTTCCTCTTCTCCCACTCCAGCCACTCCAGCCAGCTCAGAGGCCAGCTGGGCCACTGGTGCAGCTCTTCTCCCACCACCCCTTCATGGCAAGAAGGGCAAGAACTACACTGCTGACTAATTGCATAAATGCTGGTGGTACTGGTACTAGATGGGGGTGCTCAGTACCAAATAGGGGTGAGAGAACAACACCAAGGTAGGAAGGATTGATGGGAGATGTTACAAGGAAGACCACCTGTTTTCAGGTGACACGGAGAAGATGAGGAGGGAGTGGTGACAGGAGGAGATGAGTGGGGGAGCAAGAAAAAACATTGAGGGAATTTGTTTCTTAGGATGGGCTCTGAATCAGGGAATGAACACAATGGAGTTTGTCCTAGGGAAGAGCACAGAGAGAGAAGTGGATGTGCTTGGGTTGGAATGGGGGGGTGGTGGTGGTCTATGCTTGGCTGGTGCCCAGCTTCCATAGTAGTGATGATTGCTAAGGATTTCCATTTAGATAGATCAGTGTGCCCAACAGATGGTCCAAGCAGCATATTATCTTCCTCCTTACCACCACCCCCTCCTTCCCAGATCTCCTGCAGGCTGTTGCTATGATCTCCCTGTGGTGAGGCTGGGTCTTTCCCAAAGCGGAGGCGGGATGTGGCTGTCCATGCAGACCTGCCCCCACCATGGCTGGATGTTCCCTATGCCCAGGGTTTGTGCCCTGGCTGAGGGGATAGCCCACAGACACGTCCTGCCTCTTCCCTTTGCTCATCTCATTCTTTTTTATCCTCACTCCTGGAAACAAAGCTCTCACCAAGACCTTTGTTACAAACATCCACACTCAGGCTGGCTGAGCGGGCAGAGAGGCCAGCTCTGCCCCCGCAGCTCCCCTGGCGAGGAGAGATGCGCTTGTCTTCCGCCCCTCTCTGTCCCCTTGTGTTTGCCGTGTGGAAACTCTTAACCCACTGCTTTTCCTCTGGGTTCCCTTGTTGGCTCTCATCCCTGTGGGTGGGTCATTTCTGTGTCTCCATTGCAAAGTCATCCTGGTGAAAACAGCAGCCTGAGTGGGAACGTGGAGATGGCTGGAGAGAGCCGCAGAGCTACCGGGACGGATGCCAGGGACAGACTCTGCTTCTCTGGGGGCCTAAAGAGCCCTTTGGCAACCCAGAAACCGTCGCTGCGGCCACGCAGTCCCCTGCACGGTGCTGGGCTCTGGAGAACACTTTTGTTCTTTATCATTTCATTGTCTGTAATTGGTTTCCTACTGAATTTGTTTGCTTGGTTTGTTTTGCAGTGTGTTTCTGGGAATATTCTGCATCTCTGTATTTTAATTACAGTAAAATTTGAGGATAAAACCCCTTGGTTACGCTTGGCTCTTGTTTCCAGTGGGGCGAAATGAGGAGAGGAAGTGCAGTTGAAGGAAGATGTTAGAGATTCCTTGGGAAATCAGATCTCTCCCCTAAGGGCTCTACATGAGGCACCGAGCAGGGCTGAACCTCTGTCCCTGCTAAAACTAGGACATGGCTTTCAACCACGATTCAAAAGCCGTTTTGCTGCAGGCGCGTCTCCTGATCGGAGCGGTAAGAACAGTTTGGATAAGACTTCTAAACTCAGTTTCTTGTGTTGGTTTAAAGACCACTGCATGAGAGGACTTTCTGGGTGGGTACAGCTGGCCCAAGCCTTCAAAGTGGGATCTCAGCAGCTGAAGACAGAAAATTTTGCCTATGCAGCCACTGTTCCTTCACGCGGGTTTGTGCAGCTGCCTTTCTCTGACCGGGAAGCAAGGGCCAGCCCTGCTCCCCCTGCAGCAGCCTGCCCTTTCTGCAGAAGGCAGTGGGACAGCCCACCCCAGCGTTGCCCGGGAGCCTCACAGAGCAGCCAGAGTCTCTGCCTTTGCTTGCTGGTTGGTGGGCAGTGCAGATGTTGGGGGGGGCACAGCTGGCCACCCTGGTCACCTCACCCATTCCATGGGCAGTCTTGCACAGGGAAGAGCTACCTGATGCTCCTGGGAAGTCCCTGTCCCTGGGGACATTCAAGATCAGAGTTGATGTGGCCCTCGACAGCTTGAATCTAGCTGGAGGTGTCCCTGCTAACTGCAGGGGGGTTTGGACAAGATGACTTTTGAGGGTCCCTTCCAACCTGATGCAATCTGTTGCGTGCAGAGCCCTGATGTTGGGAGGACTGCAGCCTAATGCCAGGCAGTGTGGGACTGGGCCCCAGACAGGGTGTCCCTTTCACTGGGCTGAGGCCAGGAGCCAACAGCTCAACGTTTAAGTGCTGACAAAAGGATTAATTTAGTGACTAATAACAGGGCAATCAAGCCATTTATTTGGTTGACATTTTGCTGCCAGCTGCTTGGTCAGAGTGGCCTGCAGTGCGCTGATGAGGCTGGCTGCAGCCACCTCGGCCACCTGCCCCACTCCCCTCCCACCCTGCTCCCCTGCCACCTGCCCCACTCCCCCCCAGCCTGCCCCGTCTCCCCCCCACCTGCCCCACTCCACTGCCTTCACTTGCCGACACAGCTGGGACAGTGTGGCTTGGGAGGCCCTGAGCCAATGGCAGGAGCAGCAGAGGAGAGGTGAAGGTGCCTGGGGTGGGGGTCTCCCCTCAGAGCTGTCCCCATGCCTGCTGTGAGGAGGCAGATGGGGACAGTGCCCACCCCACAAGCACGTGTATTGTCACCCCATCCCTCCTCGCTGGCCACGCTGCCTTGCGGGCAGCACAGATGAATTACAGCTGCTCCAGCTGCTGGCCCTGAGGAGAGGCCATCAGAGACTCCAGCCCTGCTTGGCTTTTCTGCAGCCCAGCTGGAGCAGGTTTGCCCTGTTAAGCAAGCTGCCCCTCCAGAGGTCTTTAAAAGGGGAAAGGACAGTGGAAAATTGCTTGTAGTCGTGGCTTTCCCCTGCCTCACTCAGACAGTGTGTCCTGGCCCTCTGGGTGTGACTGCAGCACTCACCTTCTCCCAGCTTAGAGCTTGGTCTGGAAGCTGGTGGGCAGCAGACTTCAGAAGAGACTTTTGGAGAAGAGACTTGCCTAGGCAGGTGGGCTTGGGTGGCTCAAACACCCCTGTTTCAGGAGTGGGTCCAGCACTGGGAGTGTGCAGCTATGGTCACATCTTGCTATGGGTCCCTGTCCTGCCTGGCTCCAGGAGGAATGGAGCCAGGAAACTGCTAGGGCATTATTGTCCTCCAGCCCCTGGGGACTGGCCCCGGTGGCTTCCCATCTGCAGCTGCTCGTGGACTGTGGGACGTGCAGCTGGGCTCTGTCCCAGCGGGGTCACAGGGACCGGTTAGCTGTTCCAGCAGGCAGGGATCCAGCAGGCCAGCAGCACTGTGTGTCAGGCTCTGCGTGCCTTACTGCAGCGCAGCATCTTTCCCACCCTGCCTGCATGGCTTCCCTATCCAGCTGCTTGCTGCCCTGCTCGGCCCACAGACCCTGTGTGCCAGGGGCTCGCTTGCTGCCTGCAGCTGCCTTGCATGTGAGGGCCTTGTGGGCAGCTTGTGAAGAGAAACTCATGCACTGCCAGGTTTGCTGGCTTTCATTCCATCAATTTTAGGACCTGAACTTGGACCCTTTGGTTCTCCAGGGCAGGACACGCCAGCTCTGGCATCACCAGCGTCTGGTGTGGCCTGATGGGGCCAGACTCACCGTGCTGGTGCCACGAGCACCCTGGGGTTGATCAAGTCACAAAGTTGAGCACTTTGTCAAGTCCTGTGCCCCCATGCAGGCCGGCAAGCTCTCAGGTCTGTAAATAACCACAGGTATAACTGCTTGCATTTCAACACACTTCAGAGGCAAAGACACACGTGCCCAAGGAGGTGACTGCAGCTCCCTGCCACATGGGGAGGTCTGTGGCATCTGCTCCCCGCTCCCCTCTCCCCACTTCCTGATCCCAACCCCATCAGAACTGGGCAGACCGCAAGATGCTGCTCTTTGGCCACCGGTGCACGCATCCCAGCTTAGTCACTGTGGTCTTTCAGTTGAAGTTCACCCCCAGGTCAGGTTTTTATTGCACTTTTATTTACAGAAAACACAGAAATAAAGTATTAACTGTGTGGGGCTTTTACCAAACCACCCAATCACTTTTCTTATTTTTTTTTTGTGTGTGTCCCCCTCCCCTTTTGTTTTTTTTTTTCCTTTTTGTGTGTGGGGTTTTGGCACAAAGAACTGTTACAGGTGTTACCAAACAACCATGTGGGAGCAGCTGACCCAATGGCCCAGCCCAAAACCAGGACTTGAACAGAGAGAGAGAGAGAGAGAGAGAGGACTTGTCACACTGAGATCAAAATTGAGAAGGTTGTTCTGCATTCCTCTTCCAAGTCTAACCTGCTCATGGGGGTGGGCAAGGGGGGTTACTCTGGAGGGGGGAGGAGGAAGGAGGGGGAGGGGAAGGGGTGGGGGGATGTGACACCATTCATAAATTATATTCACCTCTTACATTGTAAAAGTAAACAGTGCAAAAGTACAGTACCCCAGGTACCCTTCGGTTTGGAAAGCTTTGAAGGTTGCTTTATACATTTCGTGTGTTTTGTAAACATTTGTTACCCATCCACAGTTCCAGCTCCGGCTTGGAGAGACCCACATCCTCTGGCGCCCGAAACGGATTGAGGAGCAGCCCTGGCTTCCCCTGGACTCAGCTGTTCTGAGATTCCTGCTCGAGGTTTAGTGCAAATTTTGGAGAGAAAAAGACAAGAAAACAGTTGGGGGGGGGGAGGGAGAGGAAGAAAGAAACAAAACTAATGAAAATAAGGCAACAGTTAGAAACAGTTCGTATCAAAACCCAGGGCTGCCTTAGGAGAAGGGCAGAAAGTCTCTCTCCTCCACCAGGCTGATGGAGAGGTTCTTCAGCTGCTCCTCGGAGGTGACGGTTCTGTAGCCGAGCTGTGCCAGCACCTGCCGGCAGGCGTGCTGGGTGAAGGCCACGATCTCGTAGGAGAGCCGGAACCGCCACTTCTCCGCCGTGGCCGCCGAGTTGCGCACCGTCCCGTACTTGTGCTTGGAGGAGGACCTGTCCCCTCGCGTGTTGTTCTGTATCCAGCGCTCCACGTTGCCGTCCAGGGGGATGCCCAGGAAGTCGTAGATCTCCTCCGTCTTTTTCATGGGGTTCCTGGCCAGGTCTTCGTACCGCACCAGCATGTACTTGCCCTTGAGCCACGGCGGCCGGTTGAGGCCGGTGGACACGGAGTTCCAGAAGTCCTCGCACACCGTGGTGAGCTGGGTGACGTCCAGGTTGTACGGCTTCCTGCCGGTGCCGTCCCAGATCCTCCACAGCCGGTAGGTGTCCCGGAAGGTCTCGCTCCGGGATGCCAGGATCCCCCTGGGGTCCCTCACCAGCTGGATGACCTTCAAGTTCAGCCGCGGGTCCTCCACCAGGGCCCGCAGGTCGCTGACCTCGGGCACCCTCACGGTTTTGATGGCCACGTGCCCGTGCTCTCTGCAGGACTCGGTGGCCAGCGTCAGGTTCAAGGTCCCGCACTTCTTCACGCAGTCTCCCTCCTCCAGGTGGAGGTCGACGCCTCCCAGAGACTCGCAGACGGGCGGCGAGCACAGGGCCTTGCTGGCTCCCCTGCGGAAGAGGCGGTCGGTGGTGTGGTTGACAGGCTGGGGCTTGATGTAGTTCTCCAAGAAGTAGAGGTCGCAGTCGTACAGACTCCTCAGCAGGTCTCGGCTGGCCCCCAGCATCACCCTCCTGTCCGTCGTGCTCTTGCTCTGGGTCAGCTTTGGGATCAGGGTGTACTGGACGTGGTAGAGGGGCTCAAATAAATAGAAGACATCGAAGTGCTGGTTGAACAGCTGCCCCACAAAGGAGGAGCCGCTGCGAGTCGTGGCCAGGACGAGGACGTGAGTCTTCCTGGAGAGGTTGTACGAGAACGTGGGGCTCTCATCGCACAGCCTCTCGGCCGCCTCGGCCTCCTGGCTTGGGCTGCAGTTCACGGGGCTGGGGATGGGGCAGCTCTGGAAAGACTTGGCAGTGAAGGTCCGGATTGCTGTGTACTGAATTGCAATGGATGCCAAGGCTAGTAGGAGGACAGCCTTCCAGGAACATTGCATGGCTGGTCACCTTCATGGGGCTTCTCCACAGGTCGTCTCGGTGTCTGCAAACCAACAGTCACAGGTTGAGCAAGAGCTGCCAAGGAGGACCTGAGTGTCCAACAAACACCCCCCCAGTACATCAGCTGTAACCACATGAGCCCCAGTCATGCACTACAGAGTCCTGTTTCAGAGGAGAGGAAGACCAGGCAGACACTGGCAAGCCTGGAGAGATGCTTCCAGCAAGATCCCTAGCCCCCGTGCCTTCAACAGCCAGTGCAGGAGCTGTGGGATGGAAAAGTCAGGGGGTGGTGCCAAGCACCACCTGGAGAGGCTTATCTCCATCCTTTCTGTCCAGCTGGCAGCACAAGGCATGGCCCGTCTAGGTTAATGTCCCTCTTCAGAGAGAGGCAACAGGTCTCCTGGAGCTGCAGACCTCTTTGCTCAGAGGTCTAACAGCCACACCAGATCAGTCTGTCAGCCTCTGGGAATAAGCAGCAGCCAGAGCTGTCCCCCAGGTGCCAGACAGATGTGGCCGGCCCTAGCATCAAGCTCATGGTGCTGGTCAGATCTTGCTCAGGTCTGGGGTTCAGGCTCCCCCCCTGAGCACCAGAGGGGAGAAAGCCATACTAGACAAGAGAGACATGAGAAACCACATCCCCTCCACCCTCTGTTGGCAGCAGTGCCAGTGGCAGGAGCCTTCCCCAGCAAAGATGAGTGCAGGGGGAAGCAGAGCTGTAGCCAACAGCTACAGCTGTAGTGGCTGTGTGCAAGCCAACATTCATGGGGCTAAGCCCTGCCTTGCTGCTACTTGCAGACGGGCAAGGGTAGGGGAAGCTGAGCAGGATGCTTGGGTGGGGTGTGCAGGGAGGTGAGGAGCAGCCCTGCCATGCCTGGGGAGCTGCAGCGCTGCTGGGAGGGGATGTAACAATGGTGGTGCATCAACATCTGCCCCTGTGCACTAACAAAATAACATTCATAGGCTGCCCTGCTGCTCTCCAGACCACAAGGGCTTCACATCCATGTGCTATTGCTCCTCAAGGCCAGTGGGGCAAGAGATAGCAGACTCATCCCAGAGGCCCCAAACAAGCCAAACCCCTTGTGCAGGGGAGACACCCCAGTATTAGCAACAGCTCCTCTGCACCCATCTTTCCTGGCCCAAATTCTTCCCATGCTGTCCTGGCTGCCCCCACTGCCCAGTGCAGTATGTTCACCCTCTGCAGTCACCTGCCCACCCTCCTCAGGCAAGCCAAAGGGACAGACCCAAGTATCTGAACTTCCCCTGCAGCAGAGGCATTCGTTCCCATAGCACCATCACTACCACAGCTTCTCCTCTTGCTCTTGGCATGTCCTCAGTGTAGTGAGCTGCCTGGCCCCAGCACACTGGCCACTGCAAGTGGGGAGGTCTCCCAAGAGAGGCCAATGGGCCAGCAACTGTTCCAGCATATGATGCCTGTCCAAGCCCAGAGCATGCTGAAAGCTCTGCTGGGCCTGGACAGTGTAATGCTCCTGCTGTGTGCTCCCTGCAGAGCCCGTGGCAACTGGCACAGTGTGTTGTTCCCATCTACTGAAGGAGTCCTGCTCCCCAGAGAGACCCTGTCACCAGGCAAGTGATGCCAGGAGGGCTGCTCAGGCCTGCAGGCGAGTCAAAAGCCTTCCTTTCTTTTCTTTTTTATGATGGTTGTTATTCAAGAGTTGCCCCAGCTGCTCAGTGCAGGCAGGAGGCTGCAGGGGCTACCAGCTCCAGAGACCTCTTGCTAGGAGTGGGGGCTCCAGCACAGTGAACTCCCCCATCCCTGCTGTGCTTTAGACCTGTGAGGATGCTTCAAAGGAGGATTGCTTTCCCTGGGCACTGAGGGATGCTCTTCCTTGTGGATGAGGGACTGAAGCTGCAGATTCTTGGCTAATGCTGTTCCTGGTTTGGGGTTACTTGCCCTGCACAGGGAAGGGAGACCTGGCCCAAATGTCCACAAGGGATATTCTGTCCCTTGGAGGAAGTGTTTTTCCAGGTCTGATCAGTCAGGACAGGAGAGGAGGATCTGTGCTGGCATCTCCTGGCCCAGGTGGCTCCTGTGTGCTGCCGAGGTGGAAGGTGCAGCAGGAACACTTTCCTGCTCTCTAGTGCTGGCCAGCCACACTGCATCCTTCACACACAACCTCAACTTCTACTCCTTGCTGCACTGCTGATGGGTGCTGGAGCAGGTGCAGCTCAGATTGTCCCAGAACGTGGCAGAAACCTGCTGGCAGGCCCCCTCCAAAAGGCAGCCAGAGCCTAGGTGCCTCCTTGGTCCCCGTTCCTGCTGGATCACTGGCTGTGTTTAAGGTTCTACACCCACCTGGGCCCTCTCCCTTTGCAATCACCATGCTGTGGAGGGGCACAAATGGGGCCTTGATTCACCCCCTTGGCAGAGCAGGTGTGAAACTACAGCCCAGCTTCAGCCTCACTGCCCTTCCTCACCCCTCACATGTGCCCTGCCCACCTGCTGAGCTGCAGATAGGGAGGGGCAGATTTGGGGAGAAGACTTCCCTCCCTGATGTCTCATCTGTGGTCTTTAAAGCCAGCCAGAACCTCCTCTCAGCTCCTGGCCAGCTCTCCCACCTCCTCCCATCGTTGCCTGTCTCCGAGGGGCTGTGTTTCCGTCTCAGCCCAGCCCAGGGCTTGAGAGGCAGCTGGGAGCTCCTGGGGAGGCTCCTGGGAGTTGCCAGCATGGTGGAGGATTGCTTCTACTCACTCCCCCTTGCTCATCTGTCGGACACAGCCAGGCTGGCGTGAAAGACCTGCCGAGGAGGAGCTGCATGTAGCTCTGCACTGCTTGGAGCAGGCTGGCTGAGCAGGGGCTGCAGCCAGCATGCTGCAGGAGGATGGCTCCTACACACATGCAGCAGGAGAGCTGCTTGCTGTCCCATCCCTGCCCTCGGGGACTTTCTTAAACTGGCCTGTTCATCTTCAGGCACTAATACTGGGGCCAGCCATCCCAAGCAGCAGCTGGAGAGAGGGCTGTGCCCCTGTGGGGCTGTATGTAAGAGTCCAGCATGAAGCACCTACTGGTTTGGCTGCTCAGCCCTAGACTGTGGGATGCTGTGACCATGGGAGCTGGCTGGCCTCACAGATGTTTCCGTGCTGTGAAGTGTTCCCAGATGAAGTCTCCCTCTGCTCTGCCTCCAGCTCCACCAAAGACGATGAGCAAGCCCAGTTTAAGGGCGGGAGCTGACTGCAGCAGGTCCCTCCAGGCAGCTGGAGCTATGAAAGGGAGGTCTGGGGTGAGGGCAAGTCACTCACAGCCCTGCCCTCAGCACTGCTGGCACTGCCAGGGGGCAGTGAGAAGGCATATGGGCTCTTTTTGTGTGGTGCTGGGGTCACCACTGCCCCTGTCCTGACCCTAAGCCTGCTGTGGTTGCAGATGATGATGCCAGACTGTGCTCCACTGCCTTGCCTGCAGTCACATCAGGACCAGGCTGCCCACGAGGGATGTGTGGCATCCAGCAACCAGCTCCCTGGCATGGGGACAGGAGCACTGTCTGTGGGAGGAGGAAGGTGCCAACCCTTCCCTCTCCTGTGCCCAGTTTCCTGCAGCCTTGAGCCCAGTGGAAGGGAGAAGGTAGGCACAGGCAACACAGCCTCTCCCAGCCCACGCACCCGCAAACAGCAGCAGGGGCATCGTCACCTGCCTTCCTCTTCCTCTACCTCCCCTGACTCCCAGCACTGCTCTGAGGAGAACAAGCAGGCGAGAAGCCAGCCGAGGCAGCCCAGGAGCAGCGGGGAGGGCAAGCAGGCGAGAAGCCAGCCGAGGCAGCCCAGGAGCGCCCGGGAGAAGGGAGGCAATGAATTAAGCTGAATGGCATCCGTGAGTCACCAGCGCGGGGAGCAGTGAGTGCGGCTGGGCAGCCGCAGCGCAGCAGAGGCCCGGGAGGAGATGCTGAACTCCTGTTTCGGGGCTGGTCCTCCCAGGTTTGATGGGAGTGACCTGCTTTGGAGCCACTCAGCAGGACCATGGCTCCGGAGGCTGCACCGGCGGCTGAGCTCAGGTGCTGCCAGGCACGCTGGGCTCGGCAGGGCTGCTGCGGGGACCAGCGCAACTCACACGCTTCTTCCCTTCCTAAAGCTGCCAGGTGCTCCACAGGGCAGTGCCTCGTGGCACGGTGCCGCTCTCACCCTTGAGGCGGGGCTCCTGCAGCATCTCTGGGCATGTAACTGCCTTGCCTCCTGCCCTAAGTCTTCCATACAGGTTCCCTTTCTGCTCCCCGGAGGTGGCCGTGTTTGAGCGACGTGGGGGAACCTTAGGCAGGAGACCTTGCAGTAGCGGATGCTGGCACTGCTGCTTCCACAGCTCTCTCACAGGGCAGCGAAGAAAACCTGCTCTTTTCGGCTGCATTCCAGGCTGTCGTCTTCTCTTGACAGCTCCCCAGAACTTGTGCCCTGGGCTCATCCTGGGCTCCCTCACCACTGCCAGGGAGATCTCTCTGTGCTCCCCTGCAGCAGGGAGGGAGGGAAAAGGGAGTGGAAGGAGGTGTGAGGGTCTGTGAAATGCAGGTGCCTGCTCCAGCCCTAACAGCCCCGATGGCAGGGTGCTGTGCCTGCGCACTGCAAGCCCTACCCTGAGGCCTGCCCGGTACCAGTCCAGCTACTGGCACCCTCTACCCCCCAAAACTCATTCCCGCCAGCAAGTCTGTTTCCATGGAAACAGCAGAGTGACTCAGGAGTTTGGGACCAGCTGGAAAACACAACTGTGAGCAGCGGTGCCGGGGTCTCAGTGTTAGGAAGAGAGCAGATGAACAGAGGGACACTCTTGGGCACACTTGTACCAGCACCGAGTGGCACAAGGGGCACCCCATGAGAGGTGAAGCCCACACTGGGGGCTGTAAGGCATAACCCCTCTCCTAACACAAGTGTGACCGCAGCACTTGAAAGGCATCACCACAGCACATTCACCAAGGGACACATCCCAAAACATGCCTCGTCGCAGAGAGCCCTTCATGCCCCCTGGGAGGGAGACACACACATCACCCACAGAGTTTGCAGCACCAACTTCAGTGGCTGCTCACAGCCCTGAATCCCTACCCCTGCCTGGCAAGCAGCTCCCCTGTGTCCCTGCCCCGGGAAGAGCAGACTGTTGGGGGATGAGCCAGGGAGGGGGGAGCCAGGACCCCGCGGTTCCTCCTTGCCCAGCCAGCCTGGCTCCTGCGGCCCAGCTCCCCTCCCCACCTCGCTGCCCAGGCACAGAAATTAAGTCACAGGGTTGCAAAACAACTCTGGGCATGGGCAAGGGCCCACTGGCACAGACCATGCCACTTCCTGGCATCCTCCCACCGAGCAAAGAGTTCAGCTTGCAGAACAACACATTGCAGCCACCGAGGCAGGGGAGCCAGGCTCCTGACAGGGTTTAATGATAAGCATCCCACTCGGTCGCAGTGGCTTAGTCATGCTGGTGGATCTGTGAAGCCAGGCAGATGCTGAGCACGCCTGTGGCCCACCCACCCTGGGTGCGGGCAGGCTGCACCCTGCTGCTCCCCCCCTACTCCCCAGGGGAAAGAGGAACCGCTGAGAGAAGCAGAGCTGAGCAGCTCCCTTTTCCCTCGCCACAGGCACTGTCTGATTTTGAGTACCACAACAGATGCATGAGCCTGGCTGGTCTCTGTCCCCGAGCCTGGCACTCCAGCAAAGCCACCAACATAAGAACCTGATGGGGTGGGAGCCTTCACCTCACCTCCTTTTTACGACTGGAGTTTCCCTACAGGTCACAGCTCTGAGGTCCAGCTGGCTACTCATGCCTGACCCCCTTTTTGGGTGAGCAGCACACCATATGCTGAGTGGAGATGCTTCATGCCCCAAGGCTTGCTCTGCTCTCACGTACCTCACCTCCTGGGGCACTTTCCCCCCAGTCCCCTCTCTCTGCCTATGCCTTCTGCATTTCAGAGAGACAGAGACCTGCTGTACCACCAGATTACTGCCTGCTTTGACCAGCACTTCAGTCACCACCACAATTTCAGCAGGGACTTCTGTTCGTCCCAACCGACACTCAGCAGTAACGTTTTGAGTTAATTAATCACTACCAAATAATGCCAACTCCAGACAGTCCCAGAGTTTTCTGACCACAACATCCACCTGTGCCTGTTTATCCCTCATCTGCCGAACCACATCCGTCTCTTCCCGGGAATGCGAATGCCTGGGTAAACCCGGCACAGCTTTTTTGCGCTCTCCACCCTCCCCGGAGCCATCCAGCAGCCTGGCGGTGCACGCTCGCTCCCTCCTGGAGCGCTCCCCTGGCAGGAGCTGGGAGGCTGTTTTGGGATGAACGAGCTCATTCAGCACCTCGAAAGGCTCTTTGAGACGCGCCCTACCCGCGGCCGCGCCAGGAGCCCGAGCAGCTTTCCCGCAGGACTGCTCCATGCCATGGCGTGCCTCAGACCCGCTCTGCGAGCTCTGCTCGCCAGCCTCACGGCGGCTTTACCGAACCGCTTTAAGGTCTGACAGCAAGCGCCGGGGCGTCCGCTCGGCCGGCTGGCGCGGCTCACAGCACCGGGCAGGACATCTGGCCTCCCGCGGCCACTTACTCACTTGTTCTGGCGGTAGCTCCTCACCCAACAGCAGCCCAAGTTTCGCCGCAGCCCGTTCCCCCCGTGGGTCTCGGGGTGGGCCAGGGCTGCCCCCACCCGGCTCGTGCGGCGGCTTGCCGGGCGCCGGCAGCCCGGGACGGGGTCCCGCCGCACCAGCGCTGGGGACCGGCGAGGCAAAGTCCCTTCCGCCGCTGCGGGCGATGCCTCGCCGCGCTGCGAAGTTGATGTCGCGGAAAAGCGTTTACGGGCGAGCTCCGGCCCGCCGCCGCCGGACACCGCCGCCGATCCGCGCTCCCTCTTCCCCAGCGCCTCTTACCTGGCGGAGCGCCGCGGCGGGATCCCCCGCGCATCCCCGGCCGGCCCCGCCGCGCTTCCCGGCGCGGGGGACACCGAGCCCAGCCCGGCCAGACCCCGGCTGGCGGCGGAGCTCAGCGGGCCGCGCCGCTGGGGCTCATCCCTGCCCTGCCGCCGCCCTGCCTGCCCTGTCCGCCCTGCCCGAGCGGGCAGCCGCCGCGCCGGGCCGCCTCTCCACGCCCCTCTGCTCCGCTCCGCGCCGGCGGCGAGGGGAGGGCGGGCAGGGGGGGGCTGCAGCCGCTCTCCCCTCCCTGCTCCGGCCCGCCCGGCAGCGCGGACAGATAGCGCAGCGGCGGCGGCTCAGGCACAGGCAGAGCCTCCGCGCTGCCCCCGCCCCGCAGCACTCCGCTCCGCACCGCCCCAGCCCGGCCCCGTCGCTCCCCAGCTTTACCGAGCAGGAAACTCTCCGTTTCCTTTTTTTTTTTTTTTCTTTTTTTGCCTCCCCAAGGCGGCCCGGACGGAGCCGGCGGAGCCCCTCCTGACGCGGGGGGAGGCGCCGGTGGGGCTGCCCCCTGAGAGAGGTGTGTCTGGTTCCCCCACCCCTACGCCGAGTGGTGCAGGGGGCACGATGATCCCTGGAGATCCCTAGAGATCCCTGGGGATCCCGAGGGTCAAGCCACCCGGCAGCCGAGGGATGGCTGCGGGGCGCAGGGTGCCCCACTTCCTCCCCGCTTTCCAGTGCCATGCTGCCCCCCACCTCCACCCCCGCCGGGGTCGGTAACGATGGCGGTGTGCGGTTGGTTGTTCATTCATTTTCCGGTAGCCTTTGCTCATCAGGAAAAATATTGCCATGGGGACTGGTCCTCCAGCGCCAGGAATCCTCCCTGCGCTGCCGGGGCCAGGGCTCACCGCCACGGCCAGGGCCCAAAAGTATCCCTCGCAAATACCGGGAGGTGAGGTGGGAAGGTGCCAGCCTGAGTGCCTGGCACAGTGGGCATGGGGCAGAGCAAAGGAAACTTGGGGGAATGTCAGGGCTGTTGAGGTGGCTGCGGTCTGGTGGCCCACATACCTCCCAGCTTCTGCTTCTGTTCGACCCTGCAGACTTTTGGCAACTTTGAATATCGTCCTTTTTTCGGGTGCTTGCCAGCTAAGCTGCGTTTATAGCACTTTAACTGCACCTCTGCTGCAATGGCAGCTGCCCACGACAGCCAGCTTATGATTCTGGAGTTGCTACAATAGATATTCAGGTTTTATATCGCAGTTGTACTTTGTGCATGTTTAGTGCTGCCTGGGCATTGCAAGGAATCACAGCAGCCTCCTTAGCATTCGTGTGAGCTCCTGATAACCCCCTCAAGGAGCTGCCTGGTCAGCTCATGGAATTCCAAACCTTCACCTCTGACTCGAGGGCTTGCAGAGTGCAACTGTGGGGCCGCAGCACCAGCGTCTTCACCAGCGGAGTGGAACAACTTCGCTTAGCAGCAAGCAGGATACGAGAAACAGCCGAGCCTGGGTCCCTGCGCTGCAATTGTGCCAAGAGGAAAATAAATCCCTGGGAACGGTGGTGTCGCCTCCGCTCTCAGCGCTGTGCCAGGCTGCGACAGCGAGTTCAGGGCTAGGAGGTTGCCTTTAAATCCCGGGAAGCACAAGAGAAGAGTCATCACTTTTGATGGTTTTAACGTTTTGGGTTTGCATTTGCTGTTTTAGGAGTACCCAGAGCCTGTGTGTCCCAAAATACTGGTATTTCTCCAGTCTTTTACAATATCCTGACAGCCCTAGTGCCCCCCACCCCCACCCCCCACCCCCCCACCCCCCCCACCCCTTCATCTAATTTTAGAAAAACTTTGTAGGGATTTTATATTTATAAACAGTTGGTGCTTAAATATTATTTCCCTCACCATAGCAACAGCTCCCCACCGTAGTGCTCGCTGTACGGTGCTATTGCACTGGTGTAGCCCTGCTCGGAGTCGGAAAGCCCCGGAGCCACTCTCTCCTGTGCCTGTTGAACAACACCGTGTGAAGGACAGGGACCGACTCCTGCCTGCCCTGACTCTCTTCCCAGAGCTGGGGAAGAGCCATACCACCAGCTGCTGCTGCTGCTGGAGATGAGCTGGTGGCCCTGGGGTTTCTGTTGTCAGCCCTCCTCAGGTGATGTGCCCGCTCAAGCCATCCCCTCCTGTGGACACGAGATGCTGATTCAGTCTGGAGAAGAGGAGGCTCTGAGGAGACCTTATTGTGGCCTTCCGGTATCTGAAGGGGGCTACAAGAAAGCTGGGGAGGGACTTCTTAAGGTGTCAGGGAGTGATAGGACTGGGGGGAATGGAATAAAAAAATAGAAATGGGTAGATTCAGATTGGATGTGAGGAAGAAGTTCTTCCCCATGAGGGTGGTGAGAGACTGGCACAGGTTGCACAGGGAGGTGGTGGAAGCCTCATCCCTGAAGTTTTTTAAGGGCAGGCTGGATGTGGCTGGGAGCAACCTGATCTAATGTGAGGTGTTTGTGCCCATGGCAGAGGGGTTGGAACCAGATGGCCTTTGAGGTCCCTTCCAACCCTAACAATTCTATGATTCATCTGCCATGCCCTTGCCAACCTCATACTTTTGGACCCACAGTACCTCTGCAAAAATCACACTGCCACCACTATGTGGCACACAGGCCTTTGAGCGCCCGTGATGTGCACTTCATGTGTACTTGTGCTTGCTTGGCTCCTCCAGTGAGCAGTGGGCAGGAGCTGGGAGTGAATGTCCATCTGGCCTGTGGCCATGGCTGTGCTCTGCTCCCACTGGAAGTGCACAAATGGCAGGATTTCAAGGACTTTGGCCAAGCGGGACATAAACCAGGCCAGGGACCAGTGCCAGGAGGAAATCAAGGGGCTCAGGGCAAGAATATGAGAGTGGACAGGCACCTCCATGCTCTTCTAAAGAGTGAGGATTTTCTCCTCTCTTAGCCACCATCCCAGAAACAGGCTGGGCACTGAGACACCGCCAAAGTCCACCTGCAAAAAAATCCAGGGTACCTCACAACATGGAGAAATCCCAGAGGTACTTAGACACAAGCCTCCTGGTGCTGAGGGATGACCCCCAGCTTGTGGGCCTGGAGAACTTCCAAATGCCAGTGATGTGCATTGAGTGTCTATGCAACCCCTGGGCTTAAAATGGTGGTGTCAAACCCAGGGCACAGACAGGGGCTGTCTCATATGAAGGAAAGAGATTTGACAGAACAGTGCAAAGGAAGAAGAATAAAAGTGGGGCTGAAGGGCAGAGAGGTGATTTGGATAATTTCAGCTGGGCAGGACCTCATTCACTGGTATTTTAAGCATTAATCTGGAGAGGTGCTGCTGGTTGGAAAGTTGACACATTATCATAGAATCAACAAATCATAGAAGCATTTAGGTTGCAAAATATCATAGAATCATAGAATCAATAAGGTTGGAAAAGACTTCAAAGATCATCAAGTCCAACTTGTCACCACAGACCTCATGACTACTAGACCATGGCACCAAGTGCCAAATCCAGTCCCCTCTTGAACACCTCCAGGGATGGTGACTCCACCACCTCCCTGGGCAGCACATTCCAATGGCCAATCTCTCTTTCTATGAAGAACTTCTTCCTAACATCCAGCCTAAACCTCCCCTGGCACAGCTTGAGACTGTGTCCTCTTGTTCTGGTGCTGGTTGTCTGGGAGAAGAGACCAACTCCCTCCTGGCTGCAACCTCCCTTCAGGTAGTTGTAGAGAGCAATGAGGTCTCCCCTGAGCCTCCTCTTCTCCAGGCTAAGCAACCCCAGCTCCCTCAGCCTCTCCTCATAGGGCTTGTGCTCAAGGCCTCTCCCCAGCCTCATTGCCCTTCTCTGGACACATTGAAGAGTCTCAATGTCCTTGTTAAATTGAGGGGCCCAGAACTGGACACAGTATCTTTAAGATCATCAAGGAAAATTCCTTATATGATCATGAAATCCATCCTGTCTCTCTGACTGGTGTGAGTTAGAATCTTACTTAGGCTTTGAGGTATATGTTTGTGGCCAGCTCACCTTTCAGAGGGGACTGCTGTGGCGGTCCCTCACCCTCATCAAGGAAACTTGCCCCTGTTTAAACAGCACAGCTTTCCTCCTGCATGGCTCTAGGTGGGGGAGCAGAGAGGCTGCTGGTGGCTTGGAGAGTCAAAAATCCTCACCTTTTCAACTTTTCACCTGAGCCCAAATGCAGTTTGAAAGCAAGCAATTTCCACGCTCTCCAGCAACAGATTCCTGCACAGGCTTTGTAGTTTCTCCTCCTGAGTTATGGTTCGGGGGGAAAAAAATATCTACCTTAACAACATAATCTGCTTGGGAATATGTGTAATAAAATACCAATGTGGCTGTTAAGTGGTATGAAGGTTACTGTTCTAATCACTCAGGGTGCAGCCAGGAGCAGTTACAACTGTCACCATGGCCTGGCCACGTTACACCCCCTGCACATCTTGCAGAGCGCTGTTAACATCAAGAGCAATGTATTAAGGCACATCAATTTAAAGGCAGACTAATAGGAAATACTATTTGTGTGCTTAGGCACAGCAGTTTGGAGTTGCCTGTGCCAGTCTGTACTGGTAGTGTCTGTCAACCTACCTGCATGCCACAAGGTTTTCTGCCAGGGGACACCCAGCTCTCCCTGGGCTGCAGTGCCCGGAGTGTGCTGCTCCGCCTGGCTCCCAGCCCTGTTGGAGGTCCTCTCCCTGCCTGGCCCAGACTTTTTGTGCTGCAGGGAAGCGCTGCTCAGGGCCAAGATGATAAAAAAAACCACAACTTTGCAGCTGCCCTGTGGGCCAAGTATGCAGAGAGGATGGTGAGGAACGTCTCAGAGAGGGAGCTGCTGTTTCGCTGGCCAGTGGCAGCTTGGCAGCAGCTTGGCTGTAGAAGGGTCACTGCAGAAGGGGGGGGAAGAGGGGGGGAGAGCAGTTGGAGGCTGTGCCCCTGCCCCATGGCTGCCTTAGCAGGGTTGTGGGGTGCAAGGCTCCCTGCAAGGAGTTTCTACAATCTGCTAGAGCCCCCCCACGGTGCCAAACCAGAGGAGTTTCTCACAGAGTGAGTTTTTGATACCTTGGTCTTACCGGATAGAGTCTGGAATCTTTGGGGGATGCTTGACTTTTGGAAAATGTCCTTTCTCGTTGACTTTCATGTGGAAGCTTTCACAAAAGCCTTTAGACTTGACGTCCTTCTGTAGTTCAGAAGCAGCGATAAACAGCTCACGCTGTAATCCCTTCTCCTGAGGAGCTTACAAACGCCGTGTGTGCAGGGCTGGTAATGTAGCCAAGGGTGTGTTTATTTAGCCCCGGCCCTTCGCTCCCCCTCCCTTTTCGGTTTCCCTTCCACAGAGCCCCAGCCAAGTCGGTAGAACACAGAACATAAAGGAAATGAGCGAGGACAAATGTAACATCTCGGTCTTAAATTGTTCCTTTGATACACTCACAGCAGCCGGGCTGCGGATCGGCTGTAAGCCGCTGAGGAGCGTGGGGGAGGAATGGAGATTCTCCTCCTCTATTAAAAAATAATAAATCAATCAACACAATCAACTATCCAGTTGTAAAATCACGGATTCTAGGGGCCAGAAAGTCTTTGCAGCTGTTCGGCCTTGCCCCTGTGGGTGACAGGCTGCTGCCTTCTACCCGAGAGAATTCCTGCCCCAGAGCCAGCAGCGGGGCTCGGGCACACCTTCATCTCAGGAGAGATGCCATCGCTGCTGAGGGTGAGCTGTTCCAGAGCTGGTGGTGCAATCTGCCCCTTATTTCCAGTCTGGAGGCATCGAGGTTTGGCTTCCAGCCACCAGATTGCATTATGCCTTTGCCTATTAGATTAAAGAGCTATCTACTATCTGAACTATTTCTCCTGTGTAGGTATTAATAGATCACGATCAAGGCACCTCTTAACCTTCTCTCTGAGAAGTTAAATAGACTAAACTTCCTTATCTCTCCCGATGAAGGGGGAGTTCCTGGGCCTTTTCATCATTCATGCCAGTCTCTCCAGCCTGCCTGATGTCTGTTTGGAAACATGAACCCCACAACAAGAGAGAGCCTGCTGGGACGGACTGCAGGAGCACCTGTGCTTGCCCCTCTCAGCTGAGGATGCTGCCTGGGCTCAGCACACCTGCTCAGCCCACTGTCATCCCCACAGTCGTGTCACCAGCCTGGGCTGATGGGCAGCTTAGCATCCCATTTTTCTCCCCAGAAAACTCCCAGGTAAAGGTCAGACCTTAAAAGCTCTTGGAGTCTGTGTTACTGAGGGAGCTGGGGTTGTTTAGCCTGGAGAAGAGGAGGCTCAGGGGAGACCTTGTTGCTGTCTACAGCTACCTGAAGGGAGGTTGTACCCAGGTGGGGGTTGGTTTCTTCTGCCAGGCAACCAGCACCAGAACAAGAGGACACAGTCTCAAGCTGTGCCAGGGGAGGTTTAGGCTGGAGGTGAGGAGAAAGTTCTTCACAGAGAGAGTGATTGGCCATTGGAATGTGCTGCCTGGGGAGGTGGTGGAGTCACCATCCCTGGAGGTGTTCAAAAAGGGATTGGACGTGGCACTTGAAGCTATGGTTTAGTTAGTCATGAGGTATTGGGGGATGATGATCTTTGAGGTCTTTTCCAACCTTATTGATTCTATGATTCCATGATTCCTAGCACAGAAAACAATGTGAATGGGACACAGGGTACTTCTCTCACAGCCTCACTGCTCAGCCCCCAGCCATGGTCATTCCTCCCAAGCCTGTTTCCACTTACATTGAGGTGAGGTCAATCAGAAAATCACCTGCTGATGGAGACCCAAAGCCAGTATCAAAAGTCTTATTGGACTTTCACATAGCATTGTATTTTTGCTTTCTCCTCCAGCTCCACAGTGTTACCTCGAGCTCCATGGTGTTAACGTGCCCCATAAATCACACTGTACCCAAGTCAACACTTTTATGTGGCCTTTATCTTTTGCAGCCCCGTTTTCTTGGGAGTTCAAAATGTAGTAGTAAATTTAATGCTGATTCTGGTATTTTTAATAATAATAATAATAAAAAAAAGCCATTCACTTGTTGTGAATTTAAAGCAGGGCTGGGTGGGTACCTGCTAAGAGATTCTGTGATAGGTGTCCAGAGAAGGGCAACGAGGCTGGGGAGAGGTCTCGAGCACAAGCCCTATGAGGAGGGGCTGAGGGAGCTGGGATTGTTTAGCCTGGAGAAGAGGAGACTCAGAGGAGACCTTCTTGCTCTCTACAACTACCTGAAGGGTGGTTGTAGCCAGGTGGGAGTTGGTCTCTTCTCCCAGACAAGCAGCACCAGAACAAGAGGGCTGGAGCACCTCTCCTGTGAGGACAGACTGAAGGAGTTGGGGCTGTTCAGTCTGCAGAAGAGAAGGCTCCGAGGTGACCTCATTGTGGCCTTCCAGTATCTGAAGGGGGCCTACAGGAAGGCTGGGGAGGGACTTCTCAGGATCTCAGGTAGTGATAGGACTAGGGGGAATGAAATGAAGCTGGAGGTGGGGAGATTCAGGCTGGATGTGAGGAGGAAGTTCTTCCCCATGAGAGTGGTGAAGCCCTGGAATGGGTTGTCCAGGGAGGTGGTTGGGACGCCGTCCCTGGGGGTGTTTAAGCCCAGGCTGGATGAGGCTCTAGGCAGCCTGATCTAGTGTGGGGTGTCCCTGCCCATGGCAGGGGGGTTGGAACTAGATGATCCTTGTGGTCCCTTCCAACCCTGACTGATACTATGATACTATGAACAAGAGGACACAGTCTCAAGCTGCGCCAGGGGTGGTTTAGGCTGGAGGTGAGGAGAAATTTCTTCCCAGAGAGAGTTGTTAGCCATTGGAATGTGCTGCCCAGGGAGGTGGTGGAGTCACCATCCCTGGAGGTGTTCAAGAGGGGATTGGATCACAGTATCACCAAGGTTGGAAGAGACCTCGAGGACCATCGAGCCCAACCTGTCACCACAGACCTCAGGACTAGACCATGGCACCAAGTGCCACATCCAATCCCCTCTTGAACACCCTCTTGAGGTTCCACCTCAACATCAGGAGGAACTTCTTCACTGTGAGGGTCACAGAGCACTGGAACAGGCTCCCCAGAGAGGTTGTGGAGGCTTCTTCTCTGGAAACTTTCAAGCCCCATCTGGATGTGCTCCTGTGTGACCTGTGCTGGATCCTATGGTCGTGCTCTGGCACAGGGGTTGGACTGGATAATCTTTGAAGGTCCCTTCCTATCCCTAGCATCCTATGATCCTATGATCTGTGTTTCACTGGAGTGACAAAAGGGGAGGTTGTGAATGTGTCAGTGAAACCCAGAGATTAAAAGTGGTTAAAGAGCAGTTTGTCTTCAGGGTCACCCCCTGTCCCCTTCCAGTCCTGTGCCACTGCCTCCCTGCCAGCCCCTGCTGACCTCGCCAGCTAGCTCACACAGGCAGAAACCCTTCAGGAAGCCATCTCCCAGGGTTGCTCTGTAGATCAGGTGCATGGGTTGCTATCATCCCATAATGAATGACGGAGCCATCCGAGCCAGCCACGTGTGCCACCTGCATGCCATTCCGTGCCAGGGTAAGGGGCTCTGCGGTCATACACTTGTGTGTCTCAAAAACTTCTGCAAGTGGCTGAAGGGTGAGGGCCAGTTAATCATGGGGCAAGGGGGAGGTGACTGCTACACAAAATCTCTGAGCAAGTTGGCTTTGCCCATTCATGCTCTCCCACGTGCAACCACCAAGACGCATGTGCCCGAGGGACCTTCAGGTTCTCTGTGACCCGGAGGAGAGGGGGTGCTGGTCACTGGATCCTCCCTGTGATCCCTGCACTGCTCTTGCCAGGCAATGCTGCACTTTGGGCTGTTCCTCTCTACCTGTTCAGAGTTGTCTTTTGCAATTATGTTCCTGCTGGGTTAACAGAAAGTAATAGCACTCTGGTGTCTTCTGCTAACACAGTGTCTGTGCCAGGGCTTATCAAGCACGTGCTTGGTGGAGCTCTGCTTGACTAACTGGAAATGCATCCTTAACTATGAATACAGCCCTTCTCCCAGCCCTTGTTCTGAGGAGATTGCATTTGTACAGCATCCACACCAGCATTAATATCTCCATTAAAAGCCTCTTTGAGGGCTAAGAAGGAGAGCAACCTGACATCTGCTAGGCCTGGATGCCAAATGTCCTGGGTGCAGGGGGAAATGAGAGCCCCTCCTTGCTATCTGCCCTAGGCTGGGATGCTGGGTGTGGAGGAGTATCTGCTGAGCCTTCAAGCAGGTTTGACCAAGTACCCAGGAGTTTTGCATCAGATTAGCTTCCCATTTAGGAAAAAAGAGGGATGCAAGGTGTTAAGTTTTGGGTGGTGCTGGTTGTTCTTATTGTTACTTGCAGTGCTTTGGGGGTTTTCTAAGTTGTCCTGAGGGTGATATGGATATGTCCACCACACCTGACAGAGACCCCCTTAGAGCAAAGGAACCTTGGAAGCAACTGGCCAGTCCTCAGGGAAAGTGGAAAGGCTGCTGGATCGTGCTTGTGGTGTTTGAGACTAGAGAAAAGTCTGTAGTTCTGTCCTGAGCCAGTTGTGCCTCTAGCCCAGCTCACACGTGGTGAGTGGCACAAAAGGGCATGAAGGAGCATGGTGCTTGCATGGTCAGGGGCTGCCTGCCTGGCCACAGAGCAGCAGGAGGCAACAGGACAGCCTGTGCACCCAGCCCTGACCAGAAGAGGCAAGGACTGTGGCAGAGGGCCCTGTTCAGTGGTACTCCATGCATCCTGGAGCTGTGCCTCTGCCGGGCATGACCCATGCCACCAGCACGCACGGTGCCTCGCTCAGCCTCCTCGGCCCTTTTGATGTGGCTGTTGGGCTTCTGCAGAGCCTCCAATTAACCCTCATTAAAGTCCCTGGGGAAGCAGGAGGCATCAGTGGAGTCTCTCATTTCATGCTGGATAGCCCAAATCTCACAAAGGCTCTGTGGGAGCCTGCACGCACCCAGGATGCACATGAATTGGTGCCGTCCACTCTGTGAGCCCACAAAGCATCCTGAGCATTTCTCTGTCTGTCTCTCTAAGGACAGACAGATTCCTGCCCATCCCCAGGGACACCCTGCCTCCTCCACACGCTTCTCGGAGGGTGCAGAAAACTGTACGCTGAAGTCCCAGGCAGTGAGCCCTGCTGAGCACCAGCCCCATGCCCCCTCCCCAAACCACTGCGGGATCCACACGCCGGGGAATGGAATGGAATGGAATGGAATGGAATGGAATGGAATGGAATAGCATAGCATAGCATAGCATAGCATAGCATAGCATAGCATAGCATAGCATAGCATAGCATAGAATAGAATAGAATAGAATAGAATAGAATAGAATAGAATAGAATAGAATAGAATAGAATAATAAATCAGGTTGGAAGAGACCTTCGAGATCATTGTGTCCAGCCTATCATCCAACACCACCTAATCAACTAACCCATGGCACCAAGCACCCTATCAAGTCTGGGGCTGCTTAGCCTGGAGAGGAGGAGACTCAGGGGTGACCTTATTGTTCTCTACAACTACCTGAAGGGAGGTTGTAGACAGGTGGGGGTTGGTCTCTTCTCCCAGGCAGCCAGCACCAGAACAAGAGGACACAATCTCAAGCTGTGCCAGGGGAGGTTCAGGCTGGAGGTCAGGAGGAAGTTTTACACAGAGAGAGTGATTGCCCATTGGAATGGGCTGCGTGGGGAGGTGGTGGAGTCACCATCACTGGAGGTGTTCAGGAGGAGACTTGATGGGGTGCTTGGTTGCATGGGTTAGTTGATTAGGTGAGTTGGATTAGTTGATAGAATGATCTTGAAGGTCTCTTCCAACCTGGCTTATTCTATTCTATTCTATTCTATTCTATTCTATTCTATTCTATTCTATTCTATTCTATTCTATTCTATTCTCCTCCTGAACACCTCCAGTGATGGTGACTCCACCACCTCCCCAGGCAGCCCATTCCAATGGCCAATCACTCTCTGTGTAAAACTTCTTCCTAACATCCAGCTTAAACCTCCCCTGGCACAGCTTGAGACTGTGTCCTCTTGTTCTGGTGCTGGCTGCCTGGGAGAAGAGACCAACCTCTACCTGGCTACAACCTCTCCTCAGGTAGTTGTAGACAGTAAGAAGGTCACCCCTGAGCCTCCTCTTCTCCAGGCTAAGCAACCCCAGCTCCCTCAGCCTCTCCTCACAGGGCTGTGCTCCAGACCCCTCCCCAGCTTTGTTGCCCTTCTCTGGTCACCTTCCAGCAACTCAACATCCTTCTTAAACTGAAGGGCCCAGAACTGGACACAGGACTCAAGGTAGAAGGGCAGGGCTGCCCCACCAGCAGGCACACATCCCCCCTTGCCAGGGCCACCCCGGGAGGGAGGGGGTGAGCCCACTCCTCAGCAGGTCTGTGCCGGCAAGGGTAGGGAACTGCTTCACCCTGCCCTGCCCGCCCCTGACTGCAGGGCTGGGACAGAAAATGTCCATCACCATCTGACAGGTCCCACAGCCAGGTGACCACAGAAGGGATATTCTCTCTCAGACAGTTTTGTGTGCCCTGGGGCGGGCGGGGGGGCATTGTCTCTTTTGCAGGGCAGGACCCAGCCTGGCCCCGTGTGGCCGCAGGTGTCGGCTGTTATCTCCGGATGCCTTGGGGCCAGCTTCCTCAGGGAAGGCGTCCTTCCTGCCTGCCTTCCTGCCTGCCTTCCTGCCTGCCTTCCTGCCTGCCTTCCTCTGTTTTGCACGCACACTGGTGCCTGCAGACGCTTAATGTGTGTTTACTGGTGGCTGCAGGAGCTGCTCAAGGACAGGAAGAGCTGGAGTCCTGCCACTGCTCCTTCCCCAGACAGGCTGGGTCCTGCTCGGCTCCATCCCAAGCACGGGGAGGGGAGAGGAGAGCACAGGGACCATCCAGCAGCCGCTCTGAGCAGCACTGGGATGGTGCTGGCCGTGCTGAGCAGAGCTGCAGCATTGCCCCAAGGGGCTGGTGCTGGGCTTACACGAGAAAGTCAGGTCTGGGGAGCCTGAAAAGCTGCAGTGCTGGTCTGGGGTGGGGGGGCAGGCAGCAACGAGACTGGTGAGGGGGCTGGAGGGACAGTTGTTTGGGGAAAGGCTGAGGGAGCTGAGGGTGGTCAGCCTGGAGAAGAGGAGACTTAGAGGGGACCTTATCACCCGCTACAGCTACCTAAAAGGAAGGTGTAGTCAGGTGGGGGTCAGGCTCTTTTCTCAAGCAGCCAGTGACAGGACAAGAGGGCATGGTATGAAGCTGTGCCAGGGGAGGTTTAGGTTGGACATTAGGAAGCATTCCTCAGAGAAAGGCTGATTAGGCAGTGGGATGGACTGCCCAGGGAGGTGGTGGAGTTGCCACCACTGGAGGTCTTTAAGAAAAGCTTGGCTGTGGCACTTGGTGGCAGGGTTTAGCTGATGTGGTGGTGCTAGGTCATAGGCTGGACTTGGTGATCTCAGAGGTCTTTTCCAGCCTCAAGAATTCTGTGATTCTGAGAAGAAGAGGGTAAGGGCTGAGGCTGCTCCCATTTGGAAGCTCCAGAAGCATGTGCCAGGTGCTTCTTCCTCCTGCAGCTCTGGGCTGCTGGCAGCAGGACAAACTGGCCTTTTCATGGGGGCCTGGGAGGTCAGGGCTGCCAGCACCTAGGCACAGGGCAAGCCAGCCCCTGCCACTGCCTGGGAGCCCAGGATACCAACTGGCCTCAATGCCTCCTCTGTCCCAGCCTCCACCACCACAAACAATGAATCCTTTCAGGCAGCCAGGGCCATTCCAGCCGTGGCAGCCCTGCCTCCAAGCACAGGCAGCAGAGGCAAGCAGCCTGCAGGCAGCATGTTCATGGGTACCCCTATGGCCCCCCAATCCTGCAAAACCAGGGGGCATCTCCCACCTCAGCTGTGCATCTCCCTCCATTCCTGGGCTCATGGATTGCTCAGTAACCACAGGCTTCCCCTGCAAACCAGGCTGGGAAGGAGCTCAAGAGGCTTGTGGCCTTGGCCAAGATGCCAACAGAGAGTCCTAGGGGGTCCCATGGGGGTGGGCACCAGGCAACCAAAGAGCCCATGGCACCATGGTGGGGCCAAGGCATTCCAGCTGGGGTGCTGGCTCCTGCTGTTTATATTTGAGCCCCCAAATCCTGGACTAGCTCTGTGATACAGGTTCAGCAGGTGACTTCTAAGGTCACCCAGCTTCCCAGGCCCTCCTGCTGCCTCACTGCCTCCTGCTCCCCCTGCCCTTGCTCAAGGCTTGTCCATGCTCTTGGCTGCAACTTTTTAGCCTCCAGCACAGGTTGCTCTGACAGCTCTGCTAGAAGTGTAACAGGAGAGCAGCTCTTATCACAGGATGTTAGGGGTTGGAAGGAACCTCTGAAGATCGAGTCCACCCCGAGCAGGAGCATAGAATCTAGCTCCCATGGGACACCTCTTCTGCTGAGCCTGCATATTGGTGCTGCTTCTCCTCCAGGTGTATCCCTGGAGCTAGTCCCAGGCTGCTGACCCAGCTCAGGGACAGGAGCAAGCAAGGGTGCTGGCTGGGGATGGGACACTGGTTGACCTCCCCAGAAAAGGGCAAGAAGACAGCCTGGAGCCTCTCTCTTGAGCCCAAAGAAGCGAGCAGGCAGGGTGTCTGGGCCAGAAGCCCTGTGCTCTCACAGGATCTGCCTGGCTCCTCCATGAGATGGCCATGGAAAAGGTTCAGGGGCTGCAAAAGAATGGAATGGAATGGAATGGAATGGACCAGACCAGGTTGGAAGAGACCTCCAAGATCATCACATCCAACCTATCAACTCATCCAACACCACCTAATCAACTAAACCATGCAGCCAAGCACCCCACCAAGTCTCCTCCTGAACACCTCCAATGATGGTGACTCCACCACCTCCCCAGGCAGCCCATTCCAATGGGCAATCACTCTCTCTGTATAGAACTTCTTCCTAACCTCCAACCTAAATCTCCCCTGGTGCAGCCTGAGACTGTGTCCTCTTGTTCTGGTACTGGCTGCCTGGGAGAAGAGACCAACCCCCACCTGGCTACAACTTCCCTTCAGGTAGTTGTAGAGAGTGATAAGGTCACCCCTGAGCCTCCTCTTCTCCAGGCTAAGCAACCCCAGCTCCCTCAGCCTCTCCTCATAGGGTTTGTGTTCCAAACCCCTCACCAACTTTGTTGCCCTTCTCTGGACTCATTCCAGCAAGTCAACCTCCTTCCTAAACTGAGGAGCCCAGAACTGGACACAGTACTCGAGGTGTGGCCTAACCAGTGCAGAGTCCAGGGGCAGAATGACCTCCCTGCTCCTGCTGGCCACACTGTTCCTGATGCAGGCCAGGATGCCCTTGGCCCTCTTGGCTGCCTGGGCACACTGCAGGCTCATGTTCAGCCTACCATCAACCAGCACCCCCAGGTCCCTCTCTGCCTGGCCGCTCTCCAGCCACTCTGACCCCAGCCTGTAGCACTGCATGGGGTTGCTGTGGCCAATGTGCAGAACCTGGCACTTGGATGTGTTCAATCTCCTGCCCTTGGACTCTGCCCATCTGTCCAGCCTGTCCAGGTCCCTCTGCAGAGCCTCTCTACCCTCCAGCAGATCAACTCCTGCCCCCAGCTTGGTGTCATCTGCAACTTACTGATGATGGACTCAATGCCCTCATATAAATCATCAATAAAGATATTAAAGAGCATGGGGCACAGGTTCATGTTTGTGCACTGTTCTTCAGCACCCTGCAGCACATCTCAGGACTGCCTCAGGGCCTGATCCTTCCCTGAGGACTGCAGTTAGATGGTATACAGTGGAAGTGGTAAGTAAACAGGGTCAAGGACAGAGAAGGAGGTAACAGCAGAAGAGGCAAACTGGGGCATGGGAGGCAATGCTGCCTTCCCAGGCAGGCTGCAGGGCACCTCTGGAGAGGGAAGGGGCTTGAACTCCACATCAGGACACCATGAGGACTCAGTACTGGACGTTTTATGTCTTGAGCACACATTTCAAGCCCCACACATTCCAAGCTCTGACTCTCTCCTTGCTGCTTCTCAGTGGCTTGTCCTGCTGTCCCAGCTTGTAGTTGGACTGTGGTGGACCACTTGCTTTTTCCACTTGTTCTTTTGTCGTGCCTCTTGAAGAGCTGTATTGATTTCTCTCTTTGCATGACTTCCACAAAAGCTGCTCTTTGCTCCCAGCTGGGGATGCTGCTTTTTGCCATCCCTTTGCTTCCCTCTCAGAAGGCTCGCCCTGCTAACCCCTGCAAGCAAGCAGACACCTCACACCCCTCGGTATGGAGAGATGAAAGGCCTGGATGGAGTCCCCAGTGGAAATTACAGCAGCTTTGGGGCTGCTGCAGTTGAAACAGTGTCCTTTGAGCTGGCTGTGCCTCATCTACAATCCACCCCCATCCTGCTGGAACTGGTCCAGAACTGGTGTCAATTTGGTGGGATCCAAGGGGCTATAGAGAGGGGAGATAGAGTCCATCATCTGTAAGTTTGCAGATGACACCAAGTTGGGAGCAGATGTTGATCTGTTAGAGGGCAGAAGGGCTCTGCAGAGGGACTTTGACAGGCTGGACAGATGGGCAGAGTCCAACATGATGACATTCAACAAGTCCAAGTGCCAGGTGCTGCACTTTGGCCACAACAACCCCATGCAGTGCTACAGGCTGGGGTTAGAGTGGCTGGAGAGCAGCCAGGCAGAAAGGGACCTGGGGGTACTGGTTGATAGTAGGCTGAACATGAGCCAGCAGTGTGCCCAGGTGGTCAAGGAGGCCAATGGCATCCTGGCCTGCATCAGAAATAGTGTGGCCAGCAGGAGCAGGGAAGTCATTGTGGCCCTGAACTCAGCACTGGTTAGGCCACACCTTGAGTCCTGTGTCCAGTTCTGGGGCCCTCAGTTTAGGAAGGACATTGAGACACTTGAACTCCAGAGAAGGGCAACAAGGCTGGGGAGAGGCCTTGAGCACAGCCCTGTGAGGAGAGGCTGAGGGAGCTGGGGTTGTTTAGCCTGGAGAAGAGGAGGCTCAGGGGAGACCTTCTTGCTGTCTACAACTACCTGAAGGGAGGTTGTAGCCAGGTGGGGGTTGTTCTCTTCTCCCAGGCAACCAGCACTAGAACAAGAGGACACAGTCTCAAGCTGTGCCAGGGGAGGTATAGGCTGGAGGTGTGGAGAAAGTTCTTCATTGAGAGTCATTCGTCATTGGGATGTGCCGCCCAGGGAGGTGGTGGAGTCACCATCCCTGGAGGTGCTCCAAAAAGGATTGGATGTGGCACTTGGAGCCATGGTTTAGTTGTCATGAGGTGTTGGGTATTAGGCAATAGGTTGGGCTTGATGATCTCTGAGGTCTTTTCCAACCTGGTTGATTCTGTGATTCTGTGTTTTGGGGTTGATGGAACTGCCCTTTCCCAAGGAGTGCACTGGCTGCCAGCCCATTTCACTATGGCTTTCACCTCCCCACATGCTGCTCTGGGACCCAGAAACACATCCTGGAGCCTTCTGGGAATAGAATCAGATACTATCATGACACCTGCTGGGGCAGGGTTTCTGCTGACCTCCTGTAGCCTTTGGGGAGGCAGAGGTGGAAGTGGGAAGCTGCCATGGGCAGGGACCCCTCACACTAGATCAGCTTGCTCAGAGCCACATCCAGCCTGGCCTTAAACAGCTCCAGGCATGAGGCTTCCACCACCTCCCTGGGCAACCTGTGCCAGTCTCTCACCACCCTCATGGGGAAGAACTTCTTCCTCACATCCAATCTGACTCTACCCACTTCTATTTTTTTATTCCATTCCCCCCAGTCCTATCACTCCCTGACACCCTAAAAAGTCCCTCCCCAGCTTTCTTGTAGCCCCCTTCACACACTGGAAGGCCACAATAAGGTCTCCTCAGAGCCTTCTCTTCTCAAACTGAACAGCCCCAAGTCTCTCCTTGAGGTCCCTTCCAGCCCTGACCCACCTATGATCTGTGATTCCATGGATTATCTGCTGCTGTCTACACAGCCCACAGGTAGATGCACATCCAACAGGAGCATGCACACCAGCACAGCAATTCAAGAGCAACTCAACACTGGGGCAGGGTACTCAGCATGAATCCAAAGTGCTTCCTATTTCTGCACAGCTGCTCCCTGTGTGTGTGCAGTGAGGTATTTACACTTGGGGCACCTATTGCTGCTGACTCACATTGAACCATGTGTTTATCAGAGTTGGTTTCTGATGTAAATAATACACCACAAGGAGCTGTAGCTCTTTTCAGCCTCCCCAAATGTATATTATTGTTTTGTCCCCCCTAGTTAACATGTCTGTGGTACTGGGTCAGCATGGATCAGATCCTTGGGGGCTCTTGAAATAACCATCCCACCTCTTTCCCCGCATGCACATCCACTGTGCTGGCTCAGGATGTGTCATGGGACTCTCAGAGGTGGAAGCATTGGGATTTCCCTGCTGTCATTTGTGTGCTGGGTCAGTCAGAGGGAATGCTGTTGTGAGTATACAAGGATGATTAAAGGGCTGGAACACCTCTCCTGTGAGGATAGACTGAGGGAGTTGGGGCTGTTCAGTCTGGAGAAGAGAAGGCTCTGAGGAGACCTTATTGTGGTATCTGAAAGAGGCTACAAGAAGGCTGGGGAGGAACTTTTTAGGGTGTCAGGGAGTGATAGAACTGGAGGGAATAGAGCAAAACTAGAAATGGGTAGATTCAAATTGGATGTTAGGAAGAAATTCTCCCCCATGAGGGTGGTGAGACACTGGCACAGGTTGCCCAGGGAGGTGGTGGAAGCCTCATCCCTGGAGGTTTTTAAGGCCAGGCTGGCTGTGGCTCTGAGCAACCTGATCTAGTATGGGGTGTCCCTGCCTGTGGCAGGGGGGTTGGAACTAGCTGATCCTTGAGGTCCCTTCCAACCCTAACAATTCAATGATTCTGTGATTTCTTTGCTGCACTCATGTGGCAGAGCAGCAGGAGTTTGGTCACTTATTCCTCCACCAGCATGTGCCCATCAGCACAGTGGGCAGTGGGGGCTAGAGCTGCTCTGGGGGACCTGGTGGCCAGGGAAGGATGGACTGTGAGCACAGAGTATCAGTAGGGTAGCTCCAATGCTGACTTCACTGCAGAAGAGTTGTGCAGCAAGGCTGTGCCCTACCCCACTGCTGGGCAGAACTCCAAGGATGGGGAAAATACTTCAGTGACACCTAGGGAAAATTGCAGAGTAAAGAATAGGCTTCAGCCTCACAAACTATATGGTCTCAGGCAAAACCATTCAAGCTCTGGGCAAAAGCCAGCTTCATCCTCTCTGGAATACCTGTGCCCCAGGGCTGGGCATTCCCAGCCTTCCCACTACCCTTGGGCAAAGACAGGGCACTGCACCCCCTCCTGGCAGTGTACAACCCAGACTGCAGCCCTGGGGGTGCCAGCCAGGCCATGGCCACGAGGATGAATTTAGCTGCCTGTGGTCCAGCACAGTGGTATTCAGACTGCCCTGTCTGCTGCAGCTTCTATCCCCAAGGCTCCCAGGTGTTGCTCCTGGTGCTGGGTGCAGCACAGAGCTCGTTGGTCTTCAGGGAGTTTGAGTCAGCAGAGCTCCAGCCACGCAGATCCAAGGTGAGAGTGTGCCCAGGAGTCAGTGGAGTAACTGCTGTGTCCCAGCTGCCTTCCTCAGCTGCTGTCTGGAGAACTGAAGGCTAATGTGCTCAGGCAGTGGCTGATGGATGGCAGGGCAAGTTCGGAGAGGAGAAGACAGATTGTAACGTTTGCAGAAGGAGTGGGAGGGAGGGAGGGAGGCTGAAGGGCAGGGGCAGCCTGCAGTTGCTGGGGCCATGCAGAACCTGCCAATGCAGGGGTTACAGATCCTTGGTGTTGCAGCAAGGTCCTGGGAGGCTGGAGGTGTTTGGGAGAGGCATGGCCACGAGGTGGGGAGGAGCTGGAGAAGTAGAGTTACTTGGGTTGAGTTACTTTTTGCATCTTCCACTCCCTGAGAGGGCAGGATGGGGTGGAAAAGGAAGCAATACCACCACCCTGTGCCCACTGCTGCCCCAGGGAAATAGGCTGCTGTGACCTCCACCCCTGGGTGAGTTATTGCCAGGTTAGCTGGGAAGCAGCAGCTGCCATCCACCTTTGGAGAGAGCTGAGCTGGCAAACCCCAGTGCCAGCTCCCCCAGCCATCTCCACACTGAACCCCGGGGGCAGGAGGAAATCCCAGGGTAGAGCATGGCAAATCATCTCTGTGCACAGACCCCTTGGAGCCTACACCTCCTAATTTCCTTCAGGAATGATGGCACCTGGATGCAGCACCAATTAGGAGAAGTAGAAATAGCTGAGAGCCTGCTTGGAGACCACTCCCAGCATCTCCTTGTTGGGAGACACTGGAGTCAGCAGCTGCCCTACAGTTCTGCTCCATTCTCACCATCTCCAGCTGCAGAGAACAACCTCCTGCCACAGAGGTGGGTACAAAAACATCATCACATTGGGAAGAGAAAAGGTGGAAGCCTGAACTGCCTCCTCAGGTAAGCAGCAATTAAAGCCTGTGCTGGGAGGACAGGGAGAGGTGGTGTTTGCTCCCATGCAGCCCACCTTTAGTCACAGGTGAGGCTTTACTCTTCTTCTGACTGGCAAGGAAGCACAAAGGAGCAGCTTCTCTCCGAAGTGTTGGCAGCTCCTGAGCCTGCCTCCTGCTTGTGAGCTCTCTTTTCAACAGGGTTACAAATCAGATGGTGTTTGTCAAGGCAAAGCGAGACAGGGAGGCCATTAGTGTCCACAGGACACCTGCTGTTTCTGTCGTTTCTAACCAGGACCATGAAAGGAGTGAGTGGGAGAGTCTCATTTCTGTTTCCCAACAGCAGAGACAAGTGCAGGCTGTATCCAAAGAAACGGCAGGGAAGAAACCCCAAGGTGTCCTTCTCCTCCTCCTCCTAGCTAAGGGCTGTGCTACACCTCGACATATGCAGCTAGCTCCCTTCTCAGCCACGGGGGAGCTGTGGAAGGACAAGGAACACACAGATGTGCCCAAACCTACCCCAGAGCAAACTGCTATCCCCCTCTCTCTGGGTCACCCAAGAGGGAGGAATGCTGCATGCTGAGACCTGGAGTTTCCAGGAGCATCATCTCCTGTTAGAGGGTAGTGGTTGAGGTTTTCGTTTGTCCAAGAGGGGAGAAGCAGCCCCTGGGAGCCACAGTGGCTAGCATAGGTTAAACATGAATCCACCTAAGATGGAAAGTGGATCAGGGAAGTCTCTCCTCAGCTCAGTAACAGGTTAATTTGAGTCCTCATTTATTCAGAGCAGAAGGAAATTGTGGGCTCCAACTCCCACCCTTCCCTTTGATCTGCTGTGGTTGCTGCAGGCACTTGCTTCTTTCTGCCAGGACTGGATTCTGAGCCCCAAAAGCTGCTGGGGGTTTCCAAGGCAAGATGCTGGAGTGGGGCAGGGAGGCACTTTGGGGATGGGTTTGAGAGAGGCCCCATGCCTCAGCAGGGCAGAAGTGGGAGAGGAGTTTCATCATCCCCACTTGGTTCCCATCCAGCTTGCTCCTCCCTCATCAAGGCCAAAGCACTGGCTGGTGCTGACCTTGCCTCTGGGCTGCAGCAGCAGCTCTCCAGGGCTCATCATTGAGGGCACTCAAGCATTGCCCTGCAAAGTGCTGTGATGGAGCTGGGTCTCCCTCTCCCCCAGGAAGCACAGCAAATTCATAAAGATCAGTGCTAAAATAACCTGCTGACATCCCTGCTTCCAGTTCTGTTATGGCCAAAAGGATCGATGGTATCCTGGGGTGCATTAAGAGTGTGGCCAGCAGGTGGAGGGAGGTTCTCTTCCCCCTCTCCTGTGCCCTGGTGAGGCTTCATATGGAGTATTGTGTCCAGTTCTGGACTCCCTAGTTCAAGAGGGACAGGGAGAGGGTCTGCTACTGGGATTATTAGAGAGGCCAGGAGTATGATATAGGGACTGGAGCATCTCTCTTTTGAGGAGAGGCTGAGAAACCTAGGGGTCTTGAGCCTGGAAAAGAGAAGGCCAAGAGGGGACCTTATAAATCCATACAAATATCTAAAGGGTGAAGGCCATGAGGATGGGTCCAGGCTCTTCTGAGTGGTGGCCAGTGATGGGACAAGGGTGCAATGGATGCAAACTAGAACACAGGAAGTTTCCCTTGCAGAAAAATGTCTTTGCTTTTTGGGCAATGGAGCACTGGACATGTTCCTGTGTACCTGCTTTAGCAGAGGGAATGTGACCAGATGATCTCCAGAGGTCCCTGCTGACTCCTCCTGTTGTGTGATGCTGTGGTGGGAATCCAGGCAGGGGATGGGCAAAGGGGAAAGCCATCACACACACACGTACCCCCAGGCTGATGGAAAAGAAGCTCCCCTGCTCACCTAGAGCCTCGGAGAGCAAAGAGCAGCATGGTGGCACCTGTGCCTTTGCAGCCTGGGAGCTGCTCAGTAGAGAGGCTGGTGCTGGTCTCTTCTCACAGGTAGTTAGTGACAGAACAAGAGGGGATGGCCTCAGGCTGTGGGTGGGTAGGTTTAGACTGGACATTAGGAAGAAAACTTTCACAGCAAGAGTGGTCAGGGATTGGAGTGAGCTGCCCAGGGAGGTGGTTGAGTCACCAAGCCTGGGTGTGTTTAAAGGTGGTTTGGATGTGGTGCTTGGGGATACGGTTTAGGGGTGACCCTTGTAGAGTAGGGCTAATGGTTGGACTTGATGATCCTGAGGCTCTTTTCCAACCTGAATGTGTCTGTGACTTCTCCCATGTGCTGCAGCTGCCCTCAACTTGGCCATCCCCAGCGTGGGCACCGCGGCCGGGCTGCAGCTTTCCATGCTGCAGGCTGTGGCTGTGCAGATGTGGGGCTCGCCTAGCCAAGCCCTGGGCAGCCGTGGGTCCATCTGTCTGTCCGTCCATCCATCCTGCTGCTGCCAGGGCTGCTGCACGTGCTGCTGTGTGTGTGTTGGGGGGGATGGGGGGGTGATGTTTGGAGCGCAGCCATCCGAGCATTGTTGGTTTATTTTGCAGGCGACGATGACAATTTTCTGCCTGCTGCACACTCTTTAATTAACAGCTCAGAGGATGTGGGGCGAGAGGCGTAATGAGCGCTCCGTTTGCATATCAAAAGGCAGCATCATTAATATCCCTGCGCTCGCAAGAGCTTGCTGAAGGCAGGCGGGTCGCAGGCAGGGCCGGCGGCAGCCACCGGGGCTGAAAGCCCTGCTTGGGTGTGCGAGGGGCTCCGGGTGGTGGGCAGGGAGTGGGCAGCTGCAGCCTCGGGGGGCACAAGCAGAAGGGGGCTGGGTAACGGAGCCGTTTCTAGGCAGAGGGGGAGCTCAGGGAGGATGTTTGGCTAAGTCGCCCGAATTCAGCAGCGGCTCGGGCTGCTCAAAGGAGCTGCTTGACTCCTCTGCTGGGCTGGAGGAGCTGTCCCCAGGCAACCCCTCTCTGGCTGGTGCCGGTGGCCCTGGAAGGCTGAGCTGAAGTGGCTGATTGTTCAGATAAAGCTTATCCTGTTACCCAGGCTGTTTGTTGCCATACGGCATTTGCACAGAGAAGTCCCTGTAGGTCTCAATTTGGCCATGCTCAGCCAGCAGGATTAAATGTTCCTTTGCTTCTGTCTCCTGCAGGAGAAAATCAGCTGCCCGGGTGATGGTTTGCTCCTGCACATGCACTGTCTTTCTCTTAACTCTCCCCTAATTAAATGTAAACATTTCCCAGGGGATGGAGAAGATGGCATGCCAGAGCATCCTGGGCTCTCCCTGCCAGGCCAGCCACAGCGTGCTTACTGGGAGCCTGTCCTTGCTGTGCTCCTGAGGCGTTTTGCCAGCCAGGGGCTTGTTCTGGCTGCTTGGCTTTGCTCATCCACTTACCCACAGGCTGGCCCAGGCAGGACTGGTCCAGCAGGCGCTTGTTTTCCCAGCTGTAAAGCTGGAGGAAGTCTCTGTGAGCTTTGCAAAGTCCCGGGATGAGGAATGTGATGCTCAGGATTTCTTCTGCTCTGCTCTTACTTTCAGCTTTTCAGCTTCTGCACAAGCTGTATTTGTGTGGGTAAGTTCACCTAGGTGGCCTCAGGGAGATGAGGATTTGCAGCCTCTGGAGGAAAGGGCTGAAAGAATTCTTGGAGCCTGATTGGTTTTTTCTTTCAGTTAGGGCATGTCAGATAGTGAGAGATACAGGAAGGGGCTGCATGCTGCTGCACACCAAGGAGGGAAAAAGGAGTTGGTAGAGGTGTAGTAAATGCTTGACTTTCTCCTTGTTCAGCCACACTTGGAAATGCTTTGGGTGGAAGTGGCCATATCTAAATAGAAATAGATTCAGTCTCTCAGCTGAGAAACTCCTACCTGGAGTCACTGTCACTGCCTGGCTCAGCAGCAGGCAGCTCTGCTTGAGCCCCACCACGGCCAAGGGAGAAATGAGGCAGGCTTTGAGGGGTACAGAAGCTCTGGTTTGGTAGCAGAGCATGTTAGCAAAGGGTCTCCTGCCCCCCAAGTTCATTATCCATGCTGACAGCCAACAGAACAAGCTGATTTCTGTGCTCTGGCCTCTCATGCAAAGGCCAACTGAGCACAGGTGCACTTAAGTTGAGCACTTTACAGGGCAAATTTACTACCAGGTTCCTCCAAGCCAGTTAGAGCTGGAACACCACAATGATCAAATTAAGCTCACAATTAAGATTAAATTGATAGGTCTGGATGTTCAAGTGCCAAGTGAACACAGCAGGTAATCACATCAAACACTGAGGCTGATATGAGAAAGGATGACATGGTGTTCATCTTCCTTGTGCTTTGAGAGTCGAAGGAACAGCTGAATCCCTTTCAGATGGAGCTCCAGCCAGAGAAGGAACTGTGGGACACACAGGTCCCTATGATCAAGCACTTGCTGCTAAGGGTCCTGGCTCCTTACCTCCTTGAAATTGAAGCCACACAGGGCAGGCTGGTATGGAAGTGCCACCAGACCGTTTGCCTCTCGGATGTGGCTGTTGAAAGGGACACATGCAGAACAGCACAAATAGGTTTAAATGAACATGAGTTTGTAAAGCTCTTGATTTGGCCTACCAAAGACTTCCTGGGATTGAGTGGTCTTTTGTGTATGGACAACCACCACTTGATTTTTATCACTTTCATCCTGTCTTGCAAGCCAGGCATGTGCTCTCTGACATGTTGCCTTCCTCATTTGGCTGGGATCAGAGCAAAACAAGGCTGGCACCAGCAAACTTTCCTGGCATCCCAAGAGATCTCGCCTCCTTCTCCAGAGGGCCTTCTTGGATTTGTTTTGTTCCTTCCAGCAATGCTGCTCTGTCCACAGCCCTTGCCCTTGGGAAGGAAAGGAGCTGTTGCCCATATCCCACCATAGGAAGGATGTATGGCTTGCATGGGGCCCGTGGCAGCTTGCAATTCACAGCAAGTGTTTCTTTGGTGAGCAGATGTCTGAGAGGAGGAGGCCAGGACCTTCCTTTACTGGCATAGCAAGGTCTTGGTACACCTCCTGTTTCAGAGGTCTCTTTACTGAGCAGCATTTGGCAACTTGTTTGTGCAGCAGGAGAAAGGATTAACCATGGGCATCATCACTGGCACGTCTGAACAAAAACCAACAAGCTCTCAACATTCAGACTCAAAGAGGAGAAGCAATTAACAATGTGGGTCCCACTCAGGGGCTGGCTGGTCCATCCTTCTGTCATAGTATCAGTCAGGGTTGGAAGGGACCACAAGGATCAGCTAGTTCCAACCCCCCTGCCATGGGCAGGGACACCCCACACTAGATCAGCCTGCCCAGAGCCTCATCCAGCCTGCTCTTAAACACCTCCAGGGATGGCGCCCCAACCACCTCCCTGGACAACCCATTCCAGGGCTTCACCACTCTCATGGGGAAGAACTTCCTCCTCACATCCAGCCTGAATCTCCCCACCTCCAGCTTCATTCCATTCCCCCTAGTCCTATCACTACCTGAGATTCTGAGCAGTCCCTCCCCGGCCTTCCTGTAGGCCCCCTGCAGATACTGCAAGGCCACAATGAGGTCACCTCGGAGCCTTCTCTTCTCCAGACTGAACAGCCCCAACTCCTTCAGTCTGTCCTCATAGGAGAGGTGCTCCAGCCCTCTGAGCATCCTTGTGGCCCTTCTCTGGACACCTTCCAGCACCTCCAGATCCCTCTTGTAATGGGGGCTCCAGAACTGGCTGCAGTACTCCAGGTGGGGTCTCACCAGAGCTGAGTCCCTGCCTTTTATTTACCTGTGCTGCTTTGGGGCCCCATTCCCTTTCCCACGGGGGTTCAGGGGCAGCCAATCTCACCTGTGGGCAGCGCTGGCACACACATTGTGTGTGGCATCAGGTGAGGGAGGAGGCTCCTTCCCTGGGGCAGAGGGGGGACGCAGCGTTTGGGGTGGCTGGCCCTGCGTGGCTGCTTGGGGGAGAAATCCTGATCATCCTTGGGTTCCTGCCAGGACAGTATAATTGAGTTTCCTCAGGGAGAAGCATCTCCATCTAATTCAGCTCTTAATTAACCCCGTGCACCCCAAAGAGGCTCTGCAACCACTTGTAAATTAAATATGAAAAGCGTTATTTATCTAGGAATAGCAGCCTAATGGCTGCAGCTCTGACGTTTATAGCTGCTAATGATGATGGATCTGGGAGAGAGGATTTGGGAAGGGAGTGGAGGGGAAGAGTTTCTGTTTAAAACAACAACAACAAAAAAAAAAGGGCTACAGAGCCAGATGGGTAAGGGATGTGTTCCTGGGGCGCCAGTGAACTCTTCCTTTGATTAAAGATGAGTGTGAGAGGAGCACGGGGAGGTTTGGGAAGCGTACTCCCAGTGCAATAACCTGTGTCCTGTGCTGTGCTTGGCAAGGTGAGCCCCCGGGGCTGGTGTTCACCAGGCTAGGGAGGGAGAGGAAAGGAGAGTCTGCTTGCTGCGATGGGAAATAATTTTGCAGCTGATAGGAGCCGAAGAGAAATGCCAGGAGCCTTTTGACTCACCCTGAGGAGAGGGGGGGGGAAGAGGGAAGGTGCCAAGGGCTAATGCAGTTGCCTCTCACCCTTGCAAGCCCTTCTCTGAGTCTGGGTTTCACCCCCAGCAGGGTGGCTGCAAGGTTCACTCACTTAACACAGGCTCTGCTTGTTGACCCCCTCATGTCCTCAAAGCCAGGAGGGAAGGTTCAGAAGGAGAGAAAAACCAGGAGAGTGGCAGGTCAGGCTGAGATGTGTTTGGGCTGGCTGGGAACCAGCAGGCACAGCCACGGGGCCGGGATGCCAGGGGCTGCGTGTGAGCCGGCTGGGGCTGCAGCTGCCACGGCAGCCTCCGAATCAGCGTTTCCTTAAGGCTTTCCACTTCCTGTTCTGTCTCCACTCGAAGGTTTTTGTCCTGTTTTGCGAAGCTGCCAGCCCTTTCAGCAGGTGCTGGGGCTGCAGCCAGCTGCTGCCTTCTCACCCAGCCAGGTTTCCTCCCAGTGCTGGTGGAGGCTATTCCCAGTATGATGTTGCCCTGGGGCTCAGCATGGCTGGAGCTGCCAGGAGGGCTGCCAGGAGGGCTGCCGGGTGTGCAGCTGGCATTCCAAGCACGACAAGGTGCAATAGTGCAGATGGGGCAAGGAGAGGCAGGTTTGGGGCAGGTCTCCTGCTATGGGCTGCTCTGTGCTGAGAAGCCTAAAGATTCAAAAGTTTGCAAGTGCAGTGTATCAGGAAGAAAATCTCTCCTCCTTAAGAGCTTTTCTGAAGCCACCTTCCCATTGGACTATCAGCATCCTGTTCAGCATCTCCTGCTAGTGAGGTCTGGGCAGGTAGGACAGTATCACCAAGGTTGGAAGAGACCTCGAGGATCATCGAGTCCAAACTGTCACCACAGACCTCATGAGAATTCAGCCTGGACATGAGGAGGAAGTTCTTCCCCATGAGAGTGGTGAAGCCCTGGAATGGGTTGTCCAGGGAGGTGGTTGAGGCCCCGTCCCTGGAGGTGTTTAAGCCCAGGCTGGATGAGGCTCTGGCCAGGCTGATGTAGTGTGGGGTGTCCCTGCCCATGGCAGGGGGGTTGGAACTAGCTGATCCTTGTGGTCCCCTCCAACCCTGACTGATACTATGATACTATGACCAGGCCATGGCACCAAGTGCCATGTCCAATCCCCTCTTGAACACTTCCAGGGATGGTGACTCCACCACCACCCTGGGCAGCACATTCAAATGACAAACGACTCTCTCAGTGAAGAACTTTCTCCTCACCTTGACCCTAAACTTCCCCTGGCACAGCTTGAGACTGTGTCCTCTTGTTCTGGTGCTGGTTGCTTAAGAGATGAGACCAACCACTACCTGGCTACAACCACCCTTCAGGTAGTTGTAGAGAGCAATGTGGTCTCCCCAGGTCTCTCCTGTCCAGGCTAAACAACCCCAGCTCCCTCAGCCTCTCCTCACAGGGCTTGGGCTCGAGGCCTCTCCCCAGCCTGATTGCTCGTCTCTGGACACGTTCAAGAGTCTCAATGTCCTTCTTAAATTGAGAGGCCCAGAACTGATCATGGTACTCAAGGTGTGGCCTAAAAAGTGCTGAGTCCAGGGGCACAATGACCTCCCTGCTCCTGCTGGCCACACTATTCCTAATGCAGGCCAGGATGCCATTGGCCTTCTTGGCCACCTGGGCACACTGCTGTCAACCAGTAACCCCAGGTCCCTCTCTGTTTGGCAGCTCTCAGCCACTCTGACCCCAGCCTGTAGCTCTGCATGGGGTTGTTGTGGCCAAAGTGCAGCACCCAGCACTTGGACTTGTTGAATTCCATCCCATTGGACTCTGCCCATCTGTCCAGTCAGTTGAGGTCCCTCTGCAGAGCCCTTCTGCCCTCTAACTGACCAACATCTGCTCCCAGCTTGGTGTCATCTGCAAATTTGCTGATGACTGACTCAATCCCCTCATCCAGATCATCAATAAAGATGTTAAAGAGCACAGGGCCCAGCACTGATCCTTGGGGCACACCACTGGTGACTGGCTGCCAGCTGGTTGTGGCACCATTCACCACCACTCTCTGGGCTCGGCCATCCAGCCAGTTGCTTACTCAGCACAGAGTGTTGCAGTCCAAGCCATGAGCTGACAGCTTAGTCAGCAGTTTGCTGTGGGGGACAGTGTCAAAGGCCTTGCTGAAGTCCAGGCAGACCACATCCACAGGCCTCCCCACATCCACCAGACGGGTCACCTGATCATAGAAGGAGATCAGGTTGCAGAGTCAGGACCTGCCCCTCCTAAATCCATGCTGGCTGGACCTGAGCCCTTGGCCATCCTTCAGTGCACAGTTATTGCCACCAGGATAATCTTCTCCATCATTTCCCTGGCACTGAGGTCAGGCTGCCAGGCCTGGAGTTTTCAGGTTCCTCCATCCAACCCTTCTTGTGGATGGGGACCACACTGGCCAGTTTCCAGTCACCTGGGACCTCACCGATGAGCCAGGACAGAATGTCTTCCAGACAGCTGGCCTCCAGAGCTGGCAGAAGGAGCCAGGGAGCAGCATAGTTTTCCACTGTTCCAAAATGGGGTAGTTGGTGATCTGCTCAGCCGCCTGATCCCCACAAGTCCATGGGACCAGATGGGATCCATCCTAGGGTGCTGAGAGAGCTGGCAGATGAGCTGGCCAAGCCGCTCTCTATCATTTTTCATCAGTCCTGGCTCACTGGCGAGGTCCCAGAAGACTGGAAGCTGGCCAACGTGGTGCCCATCCATAAGAAGGGCCAGTTGGATGAACCAGGGAATTACAGGCCTGTCAGCCTGACCTCAGTGCCAGGCAAGATCATGGAACAGGTCATCCTGAGTGCAATAACACAGCACTTAGAGGATGGCCAAGGGATCAGGCTCAGCCAACATGGATTTAGGAAGGGCAGGTCCTGCCTGACCAACCTGATCTCCTTCTATGATCAGGTGATCCACCTGGTGGATGTGGGGAGGCCTGTGGATGTAGTTTACCTGGACCTCAGCAAGGCCTTTGACACCGTCCCCCATAGCAAACTCCTGGCCAAGCTGTCAGCCCCTGGCTTGGACAGCAGCACTCTGAGCTGGGTTAGGAACTGGCTGGAGGGCTGAGCCCAGAGAGTGGTGGTGAATGGTGTCACAGCCAGCTGGTGACCAGTCAGTAGTGGTGTGCCCCAAGGATCAGTGCTGGGCCCTGTGCTCTTTAACATCTTTATTGATGATGTGGATGAGGGCATTGAGTCCATCATCAGTAAATTTGCAGATGACACCAAGCTGGGGGCAGGAGTTGATCTGCTGGAGGGTAGAGAGGCTCTGCAGAGGGACCTCGACAGGCTGGACAGATGGGCAGAGTCCAAGGGCAGGAGATTGAACACATCCAAGTGCCAGGTTCTGCACATTGGCCACAACAACCCCATGCAGAGCTACAGGTTGGGGTCAGAGTGGCTGGAGAGCAGCCAGGCAGAGAGGGACCTGGGGGTGCTGGTTGATGGTAGGATGAGCATGAGGGGAAATTCAGGCTGGAGGTCAGGAGGAAGTTTTACACAGGGAGAGTGATTGGCCATTGAAATGGACTGCCCGGGGAGGTGGTGGAGTCGCCGTCACTGGAGGTGTTCAGGAGGAGACTTGACAGGGTGCTTGGTGCCATGGGTTAGTTGATTAGGTGGTGTTGGATGATAGGTCGGACGTGATGATCTTGAAGGTCTCTTCCAACCTGGTTTATTCTATTCTGTTCTATTCTATTCTATTCTAAAATGAGGGAGAGCAGCAGGTAGAGGTAGAAGACATCTCACTGCCTCTGGATCGATGCAGGCTCCATGGCATTGGCTGGGGCAGGAAAATTGAGGCTGGCAGTGTGGGTGTGGAGTGGTCCAGCCTCCCAAGGCATCAGGCAGACAGGGTAGCCAGGACCCCAAGCACAAGGCTGCCCATCCCTGCCATGAAATGTCACCAGTAATAGCAGTGCTCTGGGTTTCTTTGGCATGTATCTAATCCAGTGCTGAATCTCACTGAATTTCTGGTCTCATACAGCTCTTTCCTGGGGAGAAGCCACTGCGGTTCCACCTGACATCAGGTGAGGTGGCATTTTCCTGAACAGCCTCCTGGTCTCCTGCTAGGTGGCAGGGAAAACTGGGCTTTCAAAGAATGGCTTGGGTTGGAAGGGACCTTAAAGATGATCTAGTTGCATCCCTCTGCCGTGGGCAGGGACACCTCCCACTAGTCCAGGTTGCTCAAAGCCTCATCCATCCTGTCTTTTCTCTGCCAATTGCTGTATTATAAGTTTGCCTTGCCCCCTCCTTCCTGACTGTTGGTGTCCCAGTCCCTCAGGCTCCCCACTGCTCTTGGTGACACCCACAGCTCTGCAACTTCGTGCCTGTCCCCCAGCCTCATGCCCATTCTCATGCTACTTGCCACGTGTCACTCAGCCCATCCCAGCTGCATCAAGGCTTCACTGGCTCCTGCTGTGCCTTTTCCAGGGAGCATGGACCCAGCTATTCCTGGGGGCCCCCTCTAGGGATGTTACTAAAACCCTCCCAGTTTCCAAACCCGGCAAGTTTTATGCTGCAAGGTGCATTTCTTTGCCTTTATCAGCACCAATACAATTTGTCACTGTGGTACCCATCCATACAGTACCTCTGGGACTCTCTGAAGCTCTTTGCTGTCTCCTGTGCTCATGAATCACCTGAGGAACTTTGCTCTTGCTCCTATCTCTGCTCCTCCACCCAGGCCATTAATAACATCCCTGTGCAGCAGGCAGCCTAGCACGCATCCCGACTTCTCCACGCTAGCCTTTTGCTGTTGTAAACCCTGGCTATTTATCCTCTCTGCTTTTGGGAGCGCTTGCCAGCTTCCCATGCAGGTGAAGATGCTGCCTTTTGCCTCCCCAGCTAATGAGGGTTTTTAGCAGCCGTCTGGACAATCTTTTGTCAGAGGAGCTCTAAACAAATAGCCACTTGCTTGCTCTGCCGCCGCCGGCGGGCTGATACCTTCAAGGAGATCTGGGATGTTAGTGAGCCGTGGGTTTCCTCCGAGGCAGGCACACTGGGCTGTATTATGAGATGTTCTGGTTTTAATTATCATTCCAATCAATTTGGTGCACACAGATGTGCAATTTACTGATCTGTAATTCCCCAAATTACCCCTGGAGGCTTCATTTTCACTGTCAGCGTAACATTTGCTACCAGCTCTCTGTTGTTTGGTTTGGGGGTTTTGGGTTTGTCTTTGGAGTTTTTGGTGTTGTTTTGTTTGGGGGTTTTGGTTGTTGGTGGTGGTGGGGTTTTTTGGAGGGGGGGAGGTTGTTTTCTTATTGTTTTGTTTTGTTCTTACACCTTTAGCCATCTGCTCTCCAGAAATCCATTTTGGCTCTTTCTTTTCTTCCCCCCCCCTTCCTTGTTACCTGCTGTAATTCCTTGTTGCCAGGTGAGGTTTAGATTTCTCTGCCTGGGAGTAACCCCAAGCACTGAACTGAGCTGCAGGAATCTGGAGTCTGCTGCCAAGCCTTTTCTGCTGTAATCCCATCTGGGTTTCCTCACCACAGCAGGCAGACACCAATCCCACGCCAGCTCCAGGTATATGGCTTAATTAATTAGAGCTTGTAGAGCACAGACAGGAGGATCTGGGAAAGATGATCGTATCTTAAGTGCCCTCTTTGCAGAGATACACCTTGCAGGGTGGAGGTGGCTCACAGGGCTGGCACAACCAGACCCTCCACAGGGAGATGGTTGGTCAGCTGTTTCTCCTTGAGGAGACACAATTTCCTCTAAGGAAATGGGAGAACAAAGCCAAGAAACACAGCAGGAGTCTGCATCTGGCCAGGGAGCTGCTCTGCTACCTGGGGGCACATTCCCTGTGGGGCCAGGTGCCAGCCTGGCAGATCCCTCTCCCAGCAGTCCCCAGACTTGGCCATGCCCCTGCTACTCAGCAAAATCTTCTGTGCATCCCAGTCTTGCATCTGTGTCCCCAAGGCACCCCAGCCCCAAGTGGTCCTCCCTGTACCACCCCATGACACAGCTCACTGGCCACGTTTTCAGCACTGATGTCTTCCAGGACATGCTTCATTGTGCACTCCTGGGATGCCCCAGGTCCTGTGGGGTGCTGCAGCTCTCCTCTGATTATCCTCTGTGGGTGCTTAGTTATTAATAACAAACTCTTCCAGCCCTGCTCTGATGCAGAGAGCTGCAGACAAGCTTGTAGCCCATTGGGTCCCTCATATGGGGCCAAGGCAAGAGACATGGAGGAGCTTTAACTCCACCCCCAGTGACAATGAGGGACCTGGGCTGCCAGCACTGCAGGGGGCTGCTGGAGAGGGAACTTTAACAAGCACAGTGACCTGGCACTGGCAGTGCATGCTAGGCTGGAGGTAATCTCCATTTAATTCTCTTCCAGATAATCCAGTCTCAGATGTGGTCCCATGCTTTCTGATGCCTTAATCCTATTGCTGTGGAGGCTGCTTAATGGGGAAGCTGGTGAGGGCTCTTGTGAAATGGCTTGGGGCATCCCCCTGGCCCCCAGCTCTTTGTCTACTCCTCTTGCCTTCCCCATTCCTGCCTGGTACAGATCCAGCACTGATACACCCTTTTCTCCCTGTGTGGCCTCTTCCTAACTCTCCTTCATCCCCTCTGGCTGAGAGACCCTCAGCTGCCCAGAGCAAGGAGCAGGCAGGGCAAGAGGGATCTGGTTCCCAGACACATTTAGCAGGCAACTGCAAGGTGATCCAAAGCTGCTGCTTTGGAAAGGGTACAGTGGGGAGAAGAGCATCAAAGCAGCCCATCCTCACACCCTGGCTTTTGGGTAGAAGGCTGGTGAGTGGGAGAGCACCCAGACTGCAGTGGTAAGGAGGTTGCTGGGGGGGAATTGAGATTGTAAAATGCACAGAATCCATCCAGTTGGAAGAGATCTCAATTATCATCCAGCCCAACCTTTGACCCAGCACTGAAGGGTCAACACTAAACCATGGCCCTAAGCGCCGGCTCCACACACTGCTTAAACACCTGCAGGGATGGTGACTCCACCACTGCCCTGGGCAGACCATTCCAACACTTGAGAACCCTCTCTGTGAAGAAGTATTTCCTAGCAATCAGCCTGAACCTCTCCTGGTGCAGCTTGAAACCATTTCCTCCAGTCCTGTCTCTTGACACCAAGGAGAAGAGGCTGCCCCTCCTCGCTCCAACCTCCCTTCAAGTAGCTGCAGAGAGCAATGAGGTCTCCTTTCAGCCTCCTCTCCTCCAGATTGAATGACCCCAGCTCCCTCAGATGCTCCTTGAAGGCCATGTGCTTCAGGCCCTTTATGAGCCTCATTGTCCTTCTCTGGAGATGCTCCAGCACCTGAATGTCCTTCCTGTAGTGAGGGGCCCAGAAGTGAACACAGCACTCGAGGTGTGGCCTCACCAGTGCTGTGTTCAAGGGGATGATCACCTCCCTGTTCCTGCTGGCCACTGTGTTACTAATACAAGCCCAGGTCTGATGGAAAGGAAGGTAGGTTTGTGGTGCATCATCTCTTAGCTGGTTGGCTTGCCATGCATGGCATCTCTGAATCAGGGACACCTCCAGCTGTGTCCCCAGGGTCAACACTGGGTGTGGAGGAGAGGGGACAGCGGTCACCAAGCCCTTGCCTTGTGCCCAGGGCTCTTCCAGATGAGTGATAAAAGTCAGTTTTCAGCCAGAATGTTGCTCTTTGCTAGAAGTAATACTTCACTTTTGTTTTTCTGTAGGGCAAAAAAAGGCAACCAAAGCCCTGCTGCCATCCTCCTTGCTAGCAAGCAGCTCACCCATCCTGGGGCCAGAGCAGAGCACAACCCACCTGGGCTGGGCCCCCCTTGCTTTGAGTGCCTGGAAGCACAGCCATGCCTCCAGCTTTTCTTTGCCTTCCTGCCAGTGCTTGCACTTACTCACAGGTGTTTACATTCGTATTTCCAGGGAAGCAGGGTTGGAAATGTTGACCCAGAGGGTGTGGATACATCTTTCAGCTGCTGAGCGTTACTCAAGTGCTTTCCTTGGGTGCCTGGTGAGCATCCTGCTGCTCAAACCCTTCAGCTGGGATGGGTTATCTCTGCAAGGGATCCATGTTAGCTCAGCCGAGGGGTGCTGGCTGCATCCTCTGGTGATTGGTTTTTTTCAAGGGCTTGCTGGGTTGCTGCCAGCCCATGGAGGACTCTGATCCTCCTTTGTGGTTGTAAAAGCTATTCATTCATGAACAAGCTGTTCCTGGGAGGCACTCAGTCAAGTGGTATGCTCCTCTGGGGAGAGGAGCCATGCCTGACTGACAGCCTCTACTCCCTTGCTGGCTTCCCACCATCGTCCTCAGAAAGGCCAGTGGGACTTGGATGCTGCCATGCCCCACAGGTTCCCAGCAGGGGCCTTTACCCCCTGCTGAATTTGGGAGTGAGAGCACAGATGTTCAGCTCCTTGGAGCCAGACAACAGGGAAACAACCTGTTCCTGTTCCTCTTCATGCTTCTATGGGCTGACATTAAGGACAGATTCAATCACCTTGGGCCTGGGTAGGAAGAAGTGAAGTGTCCCAAATTGCCTGAGAAGAGCCACGTCTTTTCTGCATTGTCCATTGTGCTGCATCCCATTCCCCAGCAGGAGCAAGGCCAGAGAGGAGACAGGACCACAGTGTAGGCTTCGAGCAGACCCCACTGTGTTTTTTCCTGTCAGTTTTGGACTCCCCAGTCCAGGAGGGACAGGGGTCTGCTGGAAAGAGTCCAGTGGAGGGCTACAAGGATGCTTGAGGGACTGGAGCACTGCCCTGTGAGGAAAGGCTGAGAGCCCTGGGGCTTTTTAGTCTGGAGAAGAGAAGGCTGAGAGGGGATTTAATCAATGTTTATAAATATCTGAGGGCTGGGTGTCAAGAGGGAGGGTCAGGCTCTGCTCACTTGCTCTCTGTGATAGGACAAGGGGTAATGGATATAAACTACAGCACAGGAGGTTCCAGCTCAACAGATGCTGTCTACAACTACCTGAAGGGAGGTTGTAGCCAGGAGGGGGTTGGTCTCTTCTCCCAGGGAACCAGCACCAGATCAAGAGGACACAGTCTCAAGCTGCACCAGGGGAAGTTTAGGCTGGAGGTGAGGAGAAAGTCGTTCACAGAGAGAGTTGTTAGCCATTGGAATGTGCTGCCCAGGGAGGTGGTGGAGTCACCGTCCCTGGAGGTGTTCAAGAGCGGATTGGATGTGGCACTTGGAGCCATGGTGTAGTAGTCATGAGGTCTGTGGTGATAGAATAGAATTGAATTAACCAGGTTGGAAGAGACCTTTGAGATCGAGTCCAATCTATCATCCAACACCATCTAATCAACTAAACCATGGCACCAAGCACCCCATCCCATCTCTTCCTGAACATCTCCAGGGATGGTGACTCCACCACCTCCCTGGGCAGCACATTCCAAGGGCCAATCACTCTTTCTATGAAGAACTTCTTCCTAGCATCCAGCCTAAACTTCCCCTGGTGCAGCTTGAGACTGTGGTTGGAGGACTTGACAATCCTTGAGGTCTTTTCCAACCTTACTGCTTCAGAGCAAAAGCAAACCAGAAGAGGGACCTCCACAGTTCCCTGTGGTAGGACAAGGGGTAATGGATATAAACTACAGCACAGAAGGTTCCACCACAACATGAGGAGGAACTTCTTCACTGTGAGGGTCACAGAGTACTGGAACAGGCTCCCCAGAGAGATTATGGAGACTTTCAAGCCCCACCTGGATGTGTTCCTGTGTGACCTGTGCTCCCAGGCAACCAACACCAGAACAAGGGGACACAGTCTCAAGCTGCGCCAGGGGAGGTTTAGACTCGAGGTAAGGAGGAAGTTCTTCACCGAGAGAGTCATTCGGCATTGGAATGTGCTGCCCAGGGAGGTGGTGGAGTCACCATCCCTGGAGGCATTCAACAGGAGATTGGACGTGGCACTTGGTGCCGTGGTCTAGTCATGGGGTCTGTGTTGACAGGTTGGACTCGGTGATCCTTGAGGTCCTTTCCAACCTAAGTGATACTGTGATACTGTGTGGATTCTATGCTCCTGCTCTGGCAGGGGGGTTGGACTCGACAATCTTCGCAGGCCCCTTCCAACCCCTAACATCCTGTGATCAGCTTTTCCTGCAGACCCAGAGCCCTACAGAGGTGGTGGGGGGGGCTCTGCTAGAACCATCCTTTGAACCTGCAGCCTCGTGGGGAGACACTTCATCTTAGGCTGCCGCCTGCATGTTCAGGCAGGGAACGCGCTGCTCCCCGAAGGTGAAGCGCTGGGATATTAATTTTCTGAAGTTCTGGATAAGCTATTGAAGATTAATTTTCGGGAAAGCCAGGGGCTATGATGGATTGGAGCCCAAGCCTGCTTAAATATGCAATATTAAAAATTGATCGTTGTCTCTCCTTGTCATACACCCTGCCCTGCTGTCTGGGGCGATCCCCCAGCACGACGGAAAGCCAGCAAAGTACTCCACAAGCCTCCTGCCCAGCTGAGTGCAGATTTTAATAACTTCTGTTGCCAGCCCTTCTTCTGCTTTTTTTTTTTTTTATTATTATTATTATTTTATTTTTTAAAATCACTTTTATGAGTTTATTCTGCTTAATGCCTGCCTCTCTCGTGTGGACTGGCAGCTGAGAGCTTTATACAATCTGAGGCCCCGTCCCTGGAGGTGTTTAAGCCCAGGCTGGATGAGGCTCTGGCCAGCCTGATGTAGTGTAGGGTGTCCCTGCCCATGGCAGGGGGGTTGGAACTAGCTGATCCTTGTGGTCCCTTCCAACCCTGACTGATACTATGATACTATGATGATAGAATTGACCAGGTTAGAAAAGACCTCGGAGATCATCAAGTCCAACCTGTCACCCAGCACCTCATGACTAACTAAACCATGGCTCCAAGTGCCACATCCAATCCCTTTTTGAGCACCTCCAGGGATGGTGACTCCACCACCTCCCTGGACAGCACATTCCAATGGCCAATCTCTCTTTCTGTGAAGAACTTTCTCCTCACCTCCAGCCTAAACCTCCCCTGGTGCAGCTTGAGACTGTGTCCTCTTGTTGTGGTGCTGGTTGCCTGGGAGAAGAGACCAACCCCCTCCTGGCTACAGCCTCTTTTCAGGTAGCTGCAGGGAGCAACAAGGTCTCCTCTGAGCCCCCTCTTCTGCAGACCAAACAACCCCAGCTTGGGAATCCTCTTCCACTTTCTGGGCTGTGAGGTATCGCTGTCCAGCACAACCTTCTTCCCTGTCCTTCCTGCCATGGCAATGATGCTCCAGGAGACCAAGTTGCTGTGCAGACCATGGTGGGCTCTGGGGGGGAGGGGGCTTGGCAAGCAAGGCCAGCAGGTGTAAGGGGCTGGTTCATCCTGGAAGAATGCCAGGCACTGCTCTTGCTTTAGAGGCTTCCCCAGATCTTTGAGTGCAGCAGGGAGAGGTTGTGGCATGAAGGGCAATGTGCATCTCTCAGTTTTGCCTTGCTCTGGGGCAATTAATCTTTTTGCATCCACATGATCTCGTTGGCATTGATTCTGACATTTCTCAGTTGCAGAGAAACAACAAAGTCTTGGCAAGGTGCTGGAGTTTAACAAAGCAGTGATGAACTCTTAGAGGTATTTTTGAGGCTGGCTGCACAGTTAAGGTCCCTCTGCAGTGTAGGACCCAAGGTGACTCCTTCAGGGCACTCAGCAGCAAGAAGAAAGCTCTGTGGTATTCTCCTTCCTCCTCATGCGGCCGAGGGGAGTCCAGGCAAAGTTCACCTGATCCACCCTGATCAGAGAGCAGCTGACATTTTTTTTCCCCCTCCCTGCGGTTAATGACTGCAGGAGCAGGGATTTGCTGGCATTTGCATTTCAGAGAGAGCTGGGAGGGGAGCGAGCAGGTCCCGCAGAGGGTGCAGGGAGAGCAAGAGCCGCGGTGTAATCCGGCATCAGGCTTTTCTAGCCATGTTCCTTCTCCTGTGAAACCCAGCAGAGAAGCAGCGCAGCGACAGAGAGATACTGCAGTGACTGACGGGACATAAACGTTCTGCAGGGCCAGCCTGACCACTCGGCCGCTCCTTGCCTGTCTGTTGGGTGTGAGTGAGTTGCAGCTGGGTTGCAGAGACGTGTGTGCCCCCGAGGAGGGGGCAATGCGACCCCTCTCCCAGCGCACCCCTGCGCCGGGGCGAGCAGGAGGAGCCGCAGTTGAACGCAGAGCAGCACACTTGAGCAAAGAGCAATTATTTGCCGAAGGTCCAATCTTCCCTGATTTGCACTCGGGCTGTAGTAGCACTTGTCCTAATGATTCATCCGTGCTCTTCATGGCAGCGGGCTGACAGTGAGGGATGAGAGCGTTTCTGCAGCTCCCGGGGGTGCGCAGGCTGTGCTCTCACTGCTGTGCCCCTCGTTAGCAGCCCCTGCAAAGGGATGTGTTGAAAACAGCTGCCTGGCCTGCGCGGCTGCGGTCAGCAGCGGCCACCTTCCCTGCCTCCGCGTCCACGGGAGCAGGGATGGGGAGAGCCGGGAGAAAGCCAGGCTGAAGGGGGCAGCACGCCGGGAGCAAGCCCTAGCTTGAACGGGCGATCAGCAAACGGCCAGAGGCAGCGACGCGCTGGCCTGCACGCTGAGGAGCGGTGGCTCGGTCCCTGCTGGTTACACTGCTGATGATGCAGGTGGCTCACATGGTCGCTGATGTTGGGTTTGCTGCATCCTACGTGGGGCTTGGAGTGCCGAGGTGGTGGCCACAGCCACAGGATGATATCCACAGCAGTGCTTGCTGCTGATTTTGCTGGGTCCAAGATGGGTGACTCTGAGGTGGAGGGATCTGAGCACTTGTCAGAAAAAACCCACCTCTGAAGGGGACTTAGAGTTGCCCTAAATGCACTTCCAGCCCTTGCCAAGATCTTTTCAAGGGATTTTGGAGCTCCTCTGGCACACATATGCACTGCATCTGGGTCGAGGCAATCCCAGGCACAAATCCAGGCTGGGCAGGGACTGGCTGGAAAGCAGCCCTGAGGAGAGAGACTTGGGAGTGCTGGTGGACAAGAAGCTCACCAGGAGCTCTCAGTGTGCACTTGCAGCCCAGAAAGCCAATCAGATCCTGGGCTGCATCAGGAGAAGTGTGGCCAGCAGGTCGAGGGAGGTGATCCTCCCCCTCTACTCAGCCCTGGTGAGACCCCACCTGGAGTACTGTGTCCAGTTCTGGAGCCCCTATTACAAGAGGGATGTGGAGGTGCTGGAAGGTGTCCAGAGAAGGGCCACGAGGATGATCAGAGGGCTGGAGCACCTCTCCTGTGAGGACAGACTGAAGGAGTTGGGGCTGTTCAGTCTGGAGAAGAGAAGGCTCCGAGGTGACCTCATTGTGGCCTTCCAGTATCTGAAGGGGGCTACAAGAAGGCTGGGGAGGGACTTCTCAGGATCTCAGGTAGTGATAGGACTAGGGGGAATGGAATGAAGCTGGAGGTGGGGAGATTGAGGCTGGAGGTGAGGAGGAGGTTCTTCACCATGAGAGTGGTGAAGCCCTGGAATGGGTTGTCCAGGGAGGTGGTTGAGGCCCTGTCCCTGGAGGTGTTTAAGGCCAGGCTGGATGAGGCTCTGGCCAGGCTGATCTAGTGTGGGGTGTCCCTGCCCATGGCAGGGGGGTTGGAACTAGATAATGCTTGTGGTCCCTTCCAACCCTGACTGATACTATGATACTAGGGATGTGGGACAGCCACCCTTATGGGATTGGTTACTCCTATGCAAAACTGAATTAGGACCCAAAACGTGTCAGCTGGCTTGGAGCAAGGAGTGAGGAATGGTGTTGGGCATGGATGTTACACGGGCAGTTGTTCCAGGTCACTTTGGATGGCACTAGCTCAGGACACCACGTTTTTATGATTACATTTAACGATGCAAGAGAGAGCTGATGCTCTGCAGTGTGACCTCCTTGGTACCCAGCAAGTTGGGCAGGCGTGCTAATGATGTGCTCCTGCACAGATGAAACTGAGCACCCTGCAGAAATATCAACTCTGTCCTTGCATTAGCAGCTGTGGGACCAAGTGCAGAGCTGTTTTCCACCATTTATGAGGCCAGGGAAAAGAAGAAAGACAAAAGGAAGGGGTGAGGGGTTGTTCAGGGTGGTTGTGGTTTTTTTTTCTCCACCAAATGCAGTTTTATTTCTGTGTTAAAAATTTATGGAGCCCTTCATTTAATATTTATAAAGCAAGTGTCTTGGTGATAAATTGCTAAGGAACACAACAGGGCAGCCTTGCTGCTGGTGTAGGAGTGCCCGATGGGGACTGGGAGCTCCTCTTGCATCCAGTTTGCCTGTGCCCATTGTCCAACATCCCTAGGTGATGGCTGCACTTGTGGGACTGACAGGGGTGGCTCCCTGCTTTTCCCAGCCAAGCTTCAGGGAGGTCAGATTAAGCTGCTTTCTCCCAGGGTGGTCCAAGAGAGGCTGATCCGTCACTGTCTGCTGTGAGCCATGAAGTGCTGTGAGAGACTCTGGGCTGGGATCACAAGGGGTTCCCAGGCATCCTGCAGCACCTGCTGGGGACAAGGCAAGTAGGGCTTGAAGTGAGACTGGAGAGCAACCATGAGGAGCTCTGACTAGAGAGAAGCTGGGCTGCCACAGGCTAAGGTAACAGGCATCTCAAGGTGACCTGAGCATCCTTTGAAAACTGAGCTGGATCAATGCAATCGATCCTCCTAATCATTTCCTCTCTGTCAAAGCACAGAGCAAAACCCCTGAGCTCACAGGCAGCCCAGGAGCCTCATGCCACTTTGTCCTAGGGACCAGCTTGGAGCCCAGGGATACCACCTCAGGAGAAGGAAGCCCTACCTGATGGATGGGGGACCTCTGGGACCTCTCTATCACCTTAGTGGTGTGCCAGAGCTTGCACCTCTTGGGTAAGGGGCACAGAGCAGTGTGGTTTTGCTTACCTCACTGCTGAGGAAAGGACATCCCATCCATGCTGCTTCTTCCCAAGGTGGGTTTCCTGGCCCAGGGCAGTGGTGCTGGCAGGAGAAAGCCATGACATGTTAATAGAATTGTTTGAGTTGGAAGAGACAGGTTCACAGGATGTTAGGGGTTGGAAGGGACCTCCAGAGATCAAGTCCAACCCCCCAGCCAGAGCAGAAGCATAGAATCTAGCACAGATCATACAGGAATGCATCCAGATGGGTCTTGAAAATCTCTAGAGAAGGAGACTCCACAACAGAAACATCCAGGTTGGAAAAGAGCCTCAGGATCACCAAGTCCAACCAATAACCCTACCCTACAAAGTTCACCCCTAAACCATATCCCCAAGCACCACATCCAAACCACCTTTAAACACATCCAGGCTTGGTGACTCAATCACTGAGTCCAATGCCTGACCACTCTTTCTGTGATTATTTTTTCCCCCCTCAATGTCCAGGCTCTGGGGAGCCTGTTCCAGTGCTCTGTGGCCTCATGTTGAGGTGGAACCTCCTGTGCTGTAGTTTATATCCATTATCCTTTGTCCCATCACAGGGAGCAAATGAGCAGAGCCTGACCCTCCCTCTTGACACCCAGCCCCCAGATATTTATAAACATTGATTAAATCCCCTCTCAATCTTCTCTTCTCTGGACTAAAAAGCCCCAGGCCCCTGCTACAGACAGGGACACCTTCCACTAGACCAGGTTGCTCAAGGCCCTGTCCAAGCTGGCCCTAAACACTTCCAGGGAGGGGGCATCCACGACTTCCCTGGGCAGCCTGTTCCAGCATCTCACCACCCTGCTGTCCCACCACAGTGCTCCCTGAGCCATGTCCTGGACCTTGCACATGGCAGCCACCCGTCCCCAGAATTTCCTGCTGCAGGTGTCAGGTGCCCAGGCAGCACAAGGGTGAAAGCACCAGCACAGGCAAAGAATCAGCAGCTACCTGTGTGTCAGCTACAGAGTCGACAGCAGCTCAGAATGGGGTGAAATGACACTTCCCCGGGGCATTTTAGGATCATTTTCTCCCTCACTCAAGCTCCCTAACTAGCCCTGAGAAGGCAGCGAGGGAGAGGAGGAGGTGTCCGAAAGCAATTTCAGCCCTTCGAAAGAAATAACTGGCGTGAAACAGTGACAGGAAATTGTGCAATTAGTGCAACAGGGCAATGTCAACAAGCTCTTAACGCCAGTTGTTATGGCAACACCAGGGAAAGCGATGCTGGTGCTGGAAAAATCAAGAGACTGGGAAATAATAACAGCAGCGGCGGCGGCGGCGGCAGCCGGGATGGCCCCAGCCTCGCTTGAGGGGGTCTGGCGCAGGCAGCATCCCTGCAGCAGCATGGGGCCACGGCCACCACCTGGCGGCCACCCCCAGCCTCGAGCTGTGGGGATGATGGGCAGAGGTGAAGCGACCTGGTCCAGCAAATGAGAAGCAGGAGCCATCAGCAGGGAGTGGGAAAAGCTTTCCCACCTGCAGCCCCGGCAAGATCTGCCCTGTGGCATCCTCGGCCATGAGTGCAGAGCATCGAAAGGCTGAGAGCTGACAGCTCCACCTCAGCTCCTCATGCTGATAAAGTAGCATCAAGTGAGTTGTGTTAGAAGAGTGAGTGGTTTTTCTGCTGGAAACATGATGGTGCTTTGTGTCTGGCAGCACATCCTGGGCAAACACAGGGCCAGGCGTGCTGACGAGGTGTGTCTTGGGTGGCTTTGTGGTCAGCTGGCTCCTTTGTGTCCACGCTGGGCATGGCCAGGTCTTTGTAGCCTCCCACGGGCCTCCACTTTAGTCTGCCCCCCTGTCTGCTGTGCCCATGGTAGTGACTGGTGCAGAGAAGAGACTGGAGGTAGAAGGCTGCCCTGGGAGCAGCACAGCTCTTGTCCCCTACCCAAACAATGCTGCAGCTGTGCCCACACCAGCCCATGCACCCTGACCCACTGGCTTGGTTTTCCAGCTTGAGCCCAGACTTGCCTGGTGATGGCTAGCTGAGATTGTGTCCTCTCAGTGTCACCAGCCCAGCTTTGCACCCCTGGGGTTCCTGTAGTTGGATGCTCAGCCATCTGGAGAGGCTGTCGTTTGTGGGGTGCACACAGAGAGGGTCTGTGGTGCATGGGAGAGAGCTATCAGTGCTGGAGCTCAGGGTGTATGGGAGCTTCTGCCATGCTTAGCAGTAGAAAGGTGAGGAATTTCTCAATGTGTACAAAATGTGTCTCTTGTACCCTGTCCCAAATATGTCAAAATGGAAAGGATTTGTTTTCAGCTTACTGGGGCATACAGCAGATCCTTCCCTCCCTCTCTCCCTGCGCTCCTGACAGCCAGGGCAAATCCCTTGGCAGCCAGGGCAAATCCCCAGGAGACATCCAGGCTCCTCTCTGGTTGTGCCCTCTGCATTGCCCCAACACAAGCCAGCCTGTTCTCCTTTCTCAGCATCAGCAGAGCTCTCTCAGGATGAAATTTGGAGCCTACAAAGCTAAGCAAAGGATTCAGGTTACTCCCAGCTCCCTTTTATGTAATGTTAGATATCTCCTGGACATAAAAAAAACCCCAGACCTTCGCAGTAGGAGCAGGAGAGACCATGCAGTGCCTTCAGAGAGAGCCAGGGCCCACAGAGTCACGGGGAGCATCATCCCCGGCAGCTCAGCTCTGTCATTACAGGCTGCAAAGTCTGCTCCAAGGCTTCAGAAGACGGGGCGGGGGGGGGGGGGGGGGCAACAGCAGCCAGGATACTGGTCCAGGGGAAGCTGCTGCAGCATGCCCGTGAAAGCTAAAAGCATGTGGCTTCAAAGGGAGAAACATCCTGAGCCCTTTGGAAAGCGCTGAGCGATGGGAGGATCAAAGCACTAGAGAGAATGGTGTTTTGTTTAAAACTGAGGTCTTACAGCAGCTTTTGAGCGAATCTTGGGAAAACGTAATCGGATCTCGTAGAAAACAGCAAGGGGAGCCTTGCAGCTGGTGCAAGGCAGGAGGGCGAGGAAGTCGGTGTGGTTGGTTGTGAGACGTTCCTGCCCTCGTAGCAGTAGTTGAGTTCGTCGTCCCGGTGAGGTGGGATGGATGGAGGGGACTGAGCTTTTGAAGGCGAGGGGGTGCGGCCCTGCCAGCAGAGCCCTCCGCGATGCGCTTCCAGCTGGCCAGACGGTAACACCTTTCCTCATTCCACCAAGCATCTTGCCACGGGAATACTCATATTGATTTTGCTGGAGCCGTTTGCAGAGCAAACATTGTGGCGTGCCTGTGAGGAGGCACAGCCGAATCCGCAGCGAGGAGGAAGCTTCCGTAAAGCTAATGAGCTCCTAATGAATGTGGCTGATTACCTGATGCTCCTGCCTGAAAATGCAGTAACAGCGTGCGTGCCACGGCAGAGGACTAGAGCAGGGATTTGGAAAACCTTTAGCATCGACCCTTCCCAAAGATGACAGAGCCGTCGGGTCCCTGCGCTTCTGGGCTGGGTGGGACACGCTGTGGTCTGTCGGTCCACTGTGCAAGTGAGGGCTGGGAGATGGAGCATGACAGAGCAGCGCAGGCGGCTGGGGAAGAGCTTGTGCCGCCTCTGTGCCCCTCTGCAGCTGCTCTGTGTGTTTCAGTGAGGAGACACTATTCCAGGGAGGTAACAGGGAGCCTTGATGAGCCGATTTCCCAGCCCAGCCCACCTGCTAGGAAACATCTGGAGAGCTGCAGCATGGCTTTCTCTCCTGCTCAGCTGGATCATTCCTTGCTGGGGTCCACAGTGAGCATCCCGTGTTGCCTGTGGATATCTGATCCCTCACTGGCTTCTTGCTTGGGATCAGAAGTGAGGCAGGAGCAATCCCATGTTTCACCATGACTGACAGCTCCGTCGCATCTTTGCCTTCCTCCTTTTCTCATTCTGTTTGTACCTTGATCCCGAGTTACCTGCTGGGGCCATACAGGACTGAAAGAGGGAGGCTTCCTCTCCCAGTGAATGTGGCCACTCTCCAGCCGATACTGAGCAGCAGTGGACAAGAGACACTGCAGCCACTCTGGGAGAGGAGATGCAGCATATTAATTCTTTCCTCTCATCCTTGATCCTAGTGAGGCACTGAGGAGAGCAAGTCTCTGATGCCATAAGCAGCCCTGGAGTGCCAGTCTGGACCTGTGTGAAACAGGTCTTCCTCCTGAAGACACTGGGGATGTCTTGCCTCGGAAGAGACTGGATGGGGTGCTTGGTGCCATGGTTTAGTTGATTAGATGGTGTTGGGTGATAGGTTGGACTCAATGATCTCAAAGGTCTTTTCCAACCTGGATTCTATTCCTATTCCTATTCCTATTCCTATTCTATTCTGTTCTATTCTATTCCTGTTCTCTTCTACTTCTGTACCAGCTCTCTGATGTGCATGAGTAGACAGTGCAAAAAAACTATGTCTGCTTTGGGCTGATCTCATGCTTCTCTGGTGGGAATAAGGTGGGATGAGTTGGCTGGAGAACACGTGGGCAGGAGAATGGCATACTGGCAATACAGGAGGTAGGAGCTCTCCTGCAGCAGTCCCAAGTTCACCTAGTCCCTGGTATATTTATGTTCACTGGGTAAGAAATGAGGAAAAATCTTTATCAGGGTGGTTGTTGGTGACTCTGTGATTCCTCCCCTAGAAATTTCTGTGCTCCTGCTGCCTACAGTCCTTCTCTCAGAGGGAAACCCTGCACTCGTCAGCGCTCTTGGTGTGCTCCTGGGACATGCGGATGCTGAAGGTGAGTGTGGCACAAGGCTCTGCTCAAACATCTAATGCCTCTTTGTGCTCAGCTCTAAGCCCATGAGAGGTCAGAAGCAGGAGGAATCTGAAAGACTGGAAAGAGCTTTCTTCTCTGGCAGGAAAATCTTAGCAAGAGCTTTTGAATGTGAGCAACTACAGTTGGAACAGAGGAAGGATGTGTAGAGAGCAGCAGGAACAGGGCATGGAATAGGGCCTATTGTCCCAGATTTTTCTTTGCAGGGTGATTTTGTTCCTTTGTGTGAAGTTGCCCAGAGGCTGCAGTAAATCTGAGGATCAGGGTAATGATGTCCCTCGGTCACTCTCTTCTCAAAGACCAGGAAACACAGTGTGAAAATATGCAGCGAAAACAGTGCACCCAGTGGGAATTACCTTAATGAATGCTGCAAAGAAGGAGCAAAAAAAGCCATCTGATTTACCATCACAATGAATTTCAGCATCTCTGCTTCTGTGCCTCTGGAGAGTGCAACTCATCTCCTTCTTCCTCTAGTGGTCAAGGTTTCTGATGTCCTGGATTTCCCTCTTGCTCCCAACTCAGCTATCCAAATCCTTTGATCAGCCAAGGCTGTCTTTGCCTCAGAGAATCATAGAACAGAATCATAGAACAGAATCATAGAATCAACAAGGTTGGGAAAAACCTCAGAGATCATCAAGTCCAACCTGTCACCCAACACCTCATGACTACTAGACCATAGCACCAAGTGCCACATCCAATCCCCTCTTGAACACTCCAGGGATGGTGAGTCCACCACCTCCCTGGGCAGCACATTCCAATGGCTAACAACTCTCTCTGGGAAGAACTTTCTCCTCACCTCCAGCCTAAACTTCCCCTGGTGCAGCTTGAGACTGTGTCCTCTTGTTCTGGTGCTGGTTGCCTGGGAGAAGAGACCAACCCCCACCTGGCTACAACCTCCCTTCAGGTAGTTGTAGAGAGCAATGAGGTCTCCCCTGAGCCTCCTCTTCTCCAGGCTAAGCAACCCCAGCTCCCTCAGCCTCTCCTCACAGGGCTGTGCTCAAGGCCTCTCCCCAGCCTTGTTGCCCTTCTCTGGACACGTTCAAGAGTCTCAGTGTCCTTCTTAAACTGAGGGGCCCAGAACTGGACACAGGACTCAAGGTGTGGCCTAACCAGTGCTGAGTCCAGGGGCAGAATGACTTCCCTGCTCCTGCTGGCCACACTATTTCGGATGCAGGCCAGGATGCCATTGGCCTTCTTGGCCACCTGGGCACACTGCTGGCTCATGTTTAAGTGGCTGTCAATCAGCACCCCCAGGTCCCTTTCTGTTTGGCAGCTCTACAGCCACTCTGACCCCAGCCTGTAGCTCTGCATGGGGTTGTTGTGGCCAATGTGCATCACCTGGCACTTGGACTTGTTGAATGCCATCCTGTTGGATTCTGCCCATCTGTCCAGCCTGTCAAGGTCCCTCTGCAGAGCCCTTCCACCCTCTAACAGACCAACATCTGCTCCCAACTTGGTGTCATCTGCAAATTTACCTCCTCCCTCCAGGTTCTTCATTTGATGAAACCTGCAGGCCTTCCCCAGCCCTGTTCCTGAGCAGGGTAAGTTTAACTCCCCCATCCTCCCCTCAGAGTCCTCTTGCTCCTTGGCCATACTCAGGATACACCATTTCTGAGCTGCCTCCTTTGATTTCTGCAGAGGGAGCCTTTGCCAGCCGTGGATGTGTCTGATTTTTCTCACTTTGCCGTGGCAGCTTTGGAGTTGTCGACATCCCTGGAGACTCAGCAAGTCTTCAAACAGTCAGAGGAGCTGAGATCCAGTCTCCTGAGACTTTTGAGCGTGGCACAGCATCAGCTTTTTGATACAATGCTCTCAAGACGTTTCTCCTTTTTTTCCTCTCTCTTTTTTTTTGCCAATCAATAGAACGGAGCTGGTTTCCCTCCTGCTGTTCTTGGGGGCTGTTGGAGAAGGAGGTGTTTTCATTTCCAGCTCTCGAGTCAAAGAATAAAGGAGGAGGAGAAGGTAAGGGAGAGGAGGCAGGAAAGAAACATCAGAGAGGATGATAAGGGAGAACACCTGTTCACAGCTCTTCCATAGGGCTGGTTCTTTGTGGGCCCTGGGAGGAGGCAATCAAAGGTTGGTTACCTGGTCCTGGAAAGCAAAGACTGAGTGGCTGGAGGTGAGCAATAGCGAGCAGAAGGTGAAGAGAGGGTCTGCAGGGGGCTTGGGACATGCTGCAGAGCCCTGTGGGGGCTGTCCAACCAACAGACAGCAGGACTGGGCAGGGCAGGGCTGAAGGAGCCAGCTGGCTTTGGCCCTTCAGCCAATGTGTGCAGCATGAGCTGATTCCCTCTTTCCACCAGGGCAGGTCAGGTGTTGGCTTTTCCCTGCTCCCACATCTGTGGGGGCACCTCGCTGCACCTGTAATGTCGTGCAAAGGCACCCACAGGGTTTCTCACCAGGCTGCAGGCTCCCATGCAGGGTCCTGTGTTCTGCCCTGCCACCTCAGCCCACCCTCCAGGGACTCCAGCTCCCTTGGCTCAGGAACCATCTCTCCCAGTGCTTCCCAGCTCCTGACCTGGAATGCTCTCCATCAGAGACTGCCATGGGGATTGAACTGCTCAGATAAGGGGATGCTCCAGGTTCTTTGGATTAACACCCACACAGGCCACAGATTGTAACTGCCAAGCAGGCCTGGATCTGGCCCCACACTGCCTGGGGTTACAAAGCCAGTGTATTATTCCTAATCCCCTTCAAGCTCCTTCCTTGGGTTAGGCTGTGATTGTTAGTGTAACAAATATCCCTGGCACACAGTGCCCCTCACAGAAGTAATCCTTCCCTCCTGCTTGGCTCAGCTTCGAGCTGCTGCCCAATGAACATTCCAGAGCCTTCTGCAGAAGCCTGCTTCATCCCAGTTCTGCTTTGCCTTGATGTCATCGCTGCCTCAACAGAAGTATCTTTACATCAGAGCCTTGCTGAACCTTCCAGGTATGCTGTATCCACGCGGGATCTCCCTATTCACTCCCCTTCTGTGTGCTTCCGCACCAGTGGGACACAGGATCTTCAGCAGGGCTGCTGCTGTCCTGGTGGAGCATCCCATCAGGGACCTTGCCTTCACTTAGAGTTGGCAGCAGGTATGGTGCCACTGACAACAGGACCTCAAAAGTCCCACTGTACATGCAGGGAGTGTGACAGATGTTGCTACCCACATTTTCTACACTGCCCATACTTCCTCCCTGCTTCCATATGCATCCTCTCCTCTAAGCTCACCTTTCTTCTGCCCGCAGGACATTCATT
>NW_027142410.1:2468705-2508705 GCF_026170545.1 Melanerpes formicivorus
GAGATCATCCTGTCCAACCTATCATCCAACACCACCTAATCAACTAAACCATGGCACCAAGCACCCCATCAATTCTCCTCCTGAACACCTCCAATGATGGTGACTCCACCACCTCCCTGGGCAGCACATTCCAATGGGCAATCACTCTCTCTGTGTAGAACTTCTTCCTAACCTCCAGCCTGAACCTCCCCTGGCACAGCTTGAGACTGTGTCCTCTTGTTCTGGTGCTGATTGCCTGGGAGAAGAGACCAACCCCCACCTGGCTACAACCCCCCTTCAGGTAGTCGTAGAGAGCAATGAGGTCACCCTGAGCCTCCTCCTGTACAGGAGGTAGGGAAGGGAGCAAGGAGAGGGGAACCTGTTAGTAACCCCCTGTTTCACCGAGAGGGTTTCTTGTGTTGTTCATAACTTGCACCTAGAGGTAAGTGCTGTATATTTTGTGTGCATTCCTTCCATTTGATTTCTAGATTCTAGTTTTGCTTTCTACCTGGGCTGGTCTGGCAATTTTATTTTGGGGGGGGGGGGGGAGAGAGGGGAAATTTGAAGCCACCACACCACCACCCCCCCCCCAGCTCTGCTGCAGATGGGGCTGGTGTGACAGACAAATCCCTGCACCTCGGCCACGCCAGATGCCTGGCACATCAGTGTTGCTAAGCGAGGAGAAGTTTTAACGCGTTGATTAATGCCCTGACTCTGGGTGAGTAATTAGAATTAATGTGGGATATCAAATCAGGAAATCAGGCATTATTAGGAGGAATTAGTGATTTATTTTCATTTTACGCCTGGCTCACCCCAATCCCCCAACACAGACGGGGGATTTGGCAGGAGACAAAGCTCCTTACTTACAGCGCGAGGAGGGAGAAGTAAGTGGCGACGAGAGGAGGAGGAGGAGGAGGAGGAAGAAAGGGCAGAGCGCAGCTCCTCTGAGCTTCATCACTAAGTCTCATCACAGCCTGCTCTCGCTGTAAACAGCAGCAAGGGACCATCACCACGACTGCTCCTCAGCTTCCCAGGCAGCTGTGGCTGGAGGGGTGGTGGCATGAGCCCAGCAGCCACTTGAGCTCCTGCTCAAGCCCTGGCCATCCTGGCACAACCTCTGGTTTGCTGGGAGTGCCATCATGGCACAAGCCTGGCACAGGATCACAGGCTCACAGGATGTTAGGGGTTGGAAGGGACCTCTGAAGGTCATTGAGTCCAACCCCCCTGCCAGAGCAGGACCATAGAATCTAGTACAGGTCACACAGGAGCACATCCAGATGGGGCTTGAAAGTCTCCAGAGAAGGAGACTCCACAACCCCTCTGGGCAGCCTGTTCCAGAGCTCTGTGACCCTGTTCCAGTGCTCTGTGACCCTCACAGTGAAGAAGCTCCTCCTCATGTTGAGGTGGAACCTCCTGTGCTGTAGTTTATATCCATTACCCCTTGTCCTATCACAGGAAGCTATGGAGGTCCCTCTCCTGGTTTGCTTTTGCTCTTAATAGACCACGGATGGGAAGGACATGCCAGAAGCAAATCCATGCTCCTACAACAGGCAACATGAAAGAGGGCAAGGCAGCAGTGAACCTCACTGGTGCTAATGCTGCAGGCCACACTCCTCAGAAGGGTCCTACTCTGACACAGAAATGGGCACCAAGTGGTTTCAAGCTGCACTGGATTGTAAAGGTTTTGCCCAAGAAGCTGCCACATCACACTGATTGCTCCAGAGCTGCTCTCAGTCAGCATATGGTTGCAAGCCAGCACAAGTGTCTGACAGCTTCCCAAGACACCATGGGGTGAGAGGAGGCTGAAAATCCCAAGCCTGCAGCCTCCCTTTACCAGTGCATGGGAAACACAAGGGGCAGGGGAGTGAAACGATGTCCACAGTCCTACTGCCTTGGTAGCAGTTGCTCTGAAAAGGGAGAAGCAGGCCAAAGAATGGAGGTAGAGGAGCCAGGTGGAGCCCAAGGTCCACCAGCATCAGCCTGCAGTGCATGAGGATGAGGATGGCACAGCAGCATCCTTCCTGGGAGGGCAGTTCTGTTCAGGGGGGGCCCCATGAGGCACGGAGAGGGTGCCAGCCCTCCCAGCCACAGTGAGTCCTTCAGTCACACAAATAAGGAGATGATGTTCCTCCACGGCTCGTTGATTGTGTCTGAGAATGAATTTTAATTACACTGCCCAGGCTCAATAAATCACTGGGGCAATTAAACCCCCCCTTTGCACTGACTAATTGCTCCAGAGCATGGATTGTGGGGAGATGTTAAGCTGCTTAGCTGTGGTACAAGGCGGAGATGCAAAGGAGCAGGGTGGATTTGAGAGGGAGCAGGGAAGTGGGATGTGAGCAGAGGGGATGGAGCCCACCCATCCTCCCCAGTCCCCATTCCACATTCTTGGCTGACTGTGCAATGTGATGGCTAGTTAGAAAAAAGCCAGAGCAAATCTGTGCTCTGCTTTTGTGAGACCCCACCCAGGCTACTGTGTTCAGCTCTGCAGTCCTCAGCACAAGAAAGACCTGGACCTGTTGCAAAGGACCCAGAGGGGGCTACAAAAATGATCAGAGAGCTGGAACACCTCTGCTGTGAAGAAAGGCTGAGAGAGTTGAGATTGATCAGCCTGGAGAAGACAAAGTTCTGGGGAGACCGTATTGGGGTCTGTCAATACTTAAAGGGGACTAACTAGAAAGGTGGGGACAATCTTTTTAGCAGGGCCTGTTGTGACAGAAAAAGGGGTGATGGTTTTAAACCAAATTGGCCAAGCTGTCAGCTCATGGGTTGGACAGCAGCACTCTGAGCTGGGTTAGGAACTGGCTGGAGGGCCGAGCCCAGAGAGTGGTGGTGAATGGTGCCACAGCCAGCTGGCAGCCAGGCACCAGTGGTGTGCCCCAAGGATCAGTGCTGCACCCCATCCTCTTTAATATCTTCATTGATGATCTGGATGAGGGGATTGAGTCAGTCATCAGCAAGTTTGCAGATGACACCAAGCTGGGGGCAGGAGTTGATCTGTTAGAGGGCGGAAGGGCTCTGCAGAGGGACCTTGACAGGCTGGACAGATGGGCAGAGTCCAAGAGCATGAGATTGAACACATCCAAGTGCCAGGTTCTGCACATTGGGCACAACAACCCCATGCAGTGCTACAGGCTGGGGTCAGAGTGGCTGGAGAGCAGCCAGGCAGAAAGGGACCTGGGGGTACTGATTGACAGCTGCCTAAACATGAGCCAGCAGTGTGCCCAGGTGGCCAAGACGGCCAATGGCATCCTGGCCTGCATCAGGAACAGTGTGGCCAGCAGGAGCAGGGAGGTCATTCTGCCCCTGTACACTGCACTGGTTAGGCCACACCTTGAGTAGTGTGTCCAGTTCTGGGCCCCTCAGTTTAGGAAGGATGTTGAGATGCTGGAAGGTGTCCAGAGAAGGGCAACAAAGCTGGGGAGGGGTTTGGAGCACAGCCCTGTGAGGAGAGGCTGAGGGAGCTGGGGTTGCTCAGCCTGGAGAAGAGGATGCTCAGGGGAGACCTCATTGCTCTCTTCATCTACCTGAAGGGAGGTTGTAGCCAGGAGGGGGTTGGTCTCTTCTCCCAGGCAACCAGCACCAGAACAAGAGGACACAGTCTCAAGCTGTGCCAGGGGAGGTTTAGGCTGGATGTTAGGAAGAAGTTCTTCACAGAGAGAGTGATTGGCCATTGGAATGTGCTGCCCAGGGAGGTGGTGGAGTCACCATCACTTGGAGGTGTTTAGGAGGAGAGTTGATGGGGTGCTTGGTGCCATGGTTTAGTTGATTAGATGGTGTTGGGTGATAGGTTGGACTCGATGATCTCAAAGGTCTCTTCCAACCTGGTCTATTCTATTCTATTCTTTCTATTCTATTCTATTCTGTTGGAAAGGAAATTTATGCTAGAAATAAGGAAGATTGTTTTTACACTGAAGGTGGTGAAACATTAGCAGAGGTTACCCAACAAGGTGGCAGAAGCCCCATCCCTGGAACCATTCCAAGTCAGGTTGGACAGAGCTCTATCAGCCTGATCTAGTTGAAGAGGTCCCTGCTCACTGCAGGGAGCTGCAATAGATGACTTTCAAAGGTCCATTCCAGCCCAAGGCATTGTTTAATCTCTGCAGGTGGCAAGGTTTTTAACGTGCTTGGCTCAGGTGCCCTGGATCTGCAAACTCTGCACCCTGGGCCACCTTCCACCCAAACCTCTCAGTATCTCACTTGCAGCTCCAGCAAGCATCTGCTAGAGCTCATCCCTTCTCTCAGGTCTCTGGCTCAGGCTGTCCCAGCTGCTGGCTGGCCCACAGAGGTGTGCAGCCTGTCCCACCTGCCTTGCTGCTCTCCCCCTGCACCAGCACCACCACTCCCCCATCCCAGGCAGGAGAAGGGTCTGCCACAGTTAACTGCTGCTAAGACCCAGCTGCTGCACAGACAGGGACTAGGAGGAAAGGAAGTAGCTGCACTCCCAGGAAGGACAGCAAGAGCATTGCCTCCTTGGGAGGGAGGTCCTTCCTAAGCAAGCCTCCTGTGCAGGACCCCAAGCCCATGGGCTTGCTTCTGGCCAACCCCCTTGAGGCCATGGAGGAATGAATGGTGTGGTATGGGAGTGTCTGAAGGCAGCAGCTCCTGCAGGAGCTGGTGGGTGCCATTTGCTGGTCTGCCCCACATGTGCTTAGTAGCAAATGAAGCTCTGACTTGCTGCAGCCCTGCACGGTGCTTCCTTTCAAGAAACTTCAGGTAGTCTAAGCCCAGGTAAGGAGGTAAAATGTCTTCTGCTTTGCTGTGGTGGGGAAGTAGGAGGGATGTGAGGAAACAGATGAGCTCCCACATTACCCAGAGGACCTGCATCATGTCTGGGACATAACAACACAGCCTCCTGGGAGCAGGATGTGCCCTGGAGCAGGACATGCTGGCTCGGCGGAGCAGCAATGATGCTGTCTCAGGTGGTTCCAGCATCTCCAAATGAGGCTCCCTTTCCAGTTTGCATGAACTCAGACTTTAACTGCACTTCTACTTCATTTAACTGGGACCTAACCAGGCTAGTCCTGTTGCAGAAGCCAAGGCAAAGCTTCAGTGCAGGTTTGGCACCTGTCCCTCTGCCTGTGCCCCAGGGGTGAGTGTACTGACTCCATTCTCACCCTGCCCTGGCAAATCTCTCCATGACTGAAGCAGATCAGCACCACTGTTACATGCTTCCAGGGTGCAGGACCATCTTCCACTGTTCTTTTCTCCTCCAAGATGCCTTCTGCTACAAAGCCACTGCCACAGCAGGCTAAGCCCCAGATGGAGAGGACAGCCCACAGCTGATGATCAAAATCTCCAGGACAGTGCAGGCAGATGGAAACTTCCCTCGGTTCCTAGCTGCTGGGGTAAAAAAACCAGGGTAAAAGGAGGTAAAATCTGCCTCTCCCAGGGAACAGGTTACAAACTGGACACCTTGGTAGGGTAACAGCTACTATGGATCCTGGCCTTTGTTGTGCTTTTGATCTTGGTGATGGTTTGGGAGTGGGAACAAGCCCTGGGGCAGGGCTGGTAGCTGCTGCCTGCTCAACCTTTCTCCCCATGGAAGAGTGAGAAGCTGGCTGGAGGAGATGTGGGTACAATGGGACTGTCTGGCATGGGAGGGGATAGATATAAGCAAGGAGGGTAAATCCATGGCTCTTCAAGTCCTCCATATATTCACATGGGAGGGACATATAGTGGGGCACGGGCTGCCAGGCCAGGGGAAGTGCACTGAGCACCATCACCTTGGGCTACCAAAGGCTGCAACAGGCACAGAGTCCTGGCTCACTGGCGAGGGCCCAGAGGACTGGAAGCTGGCCAACGTGGTGCCCATCCATAAGAAGGGCCAGTTGGATGAGCCAGGGAATTACAGGCCTGTCAGCCTGACCTCAGTGGCAGGCAAGATCATGGAACAGGTCATCCTGAGTGCAATAACACAACACTTACAGGATGGCCAAGGGATCAGGCCCAGCCAGCATGGATTTAGGAAGGGCAGGTCCTGCCTGACCAACCTGATCTCCTTCTATGATCAGGTGACTGCCTGGTGGATGTGGGGAGGCCTGTGGATGTAGTCTACCTGGACCTCAGCAAGGCCTTTGACACTGTCCCCCATAGCAAACTGCTGGCCAAGCTGTCAGCCCATGGCTTGGATGGGAGCACACTGCGATGGGCTAGGAACTGGCTGGAGGGCCGAGCCCAGAGAGTGGTGGTGAATGGTGCCACAGCCAGCTGGCAGCCAGGCACCAGTGGTGTGCCCCAAGGATCAGTGCTGGGCCCTGTGCTCTTTAACATCTTTATTGATGATCTGGATGAGGGCATTGAGTCCATCATCAGTAAATTTGCTGACGACACCAAGCTGGGGGCAAGAGTTGACCTGCTGGAGGGTAGAGAGGCTCTGCAGAGAGACCTGGACAGGCTGGGCAGATGGGCAGAGTCCAAGGGCATGAGATTTAATGCATCCAAGTGCCGGGTTCTGCACATTGGCCACAACAACCCCATGCAGTGCTACAGGCTGGGGTCAGAGTGGCTGGAGAGCAGCCAGGCAGAAAGGGACCTGGGGGTACTGGTTGATGGTAGGCTGAACATGAGCCTGCAGTGTGCCCAGGCAGCCAAGAGGGCCAAGGGCATCCTGGCCTGCATCAGGAACAGTGTGGCCAGCAGGAGCAGGGAGGTCATTCTGCCCCTGTACACTGCACTGGTTAGGCCACACCTCGAGTACTGTGTCCAGTTCTGGGCCCCTCAGTTTAGGAAAGAGGTTGACTTGCTGGAACGAGTCCAGAGAAGAGCAACAAAGTTGGTGAGGGGTTTGGAACACAAGCCCTATGAGGAGAGGCTGAGGGAGCTGGGGTTGCTTAGCCTGGAGAGGAGGAGACTCAGGGGTGACCTTATTGCTCTCTACAACTACCTGAAGGGAGGTTGTAGACAGGCGGATGTTGGTCTCTTCTCCCAGGCACCCAGTATCAGAACAAGAGGACACAGTCTCAGGCTGCACCAGGGGAGGTTCAGGTTGGATGTTAGGAAGAAGTTCTATACAGAGAGAGTGATTGCCCATTGGAATGGGCTGCCCGGGGAGGTGGTGGAGTCGCCGTCATTGAAGGTGTTCAGAAGGAGACTGGATGGGGTGCTTGGTGCCATGGGTTAGCTGTTTGGGTGGGTTGGATTGGTTGATGGGTTGGACACGATGATCTTGAAGGTCTCTTCCAACCTGGTTTGGTTTATTCTAAAGGTTTATTCTAATGAAACACAGTGATGGGAGTGGTGGAGGGCCTGGGAATGCTCGGAGTGGCGTGGCAGGAGGTAAGGAGCCAGCCGCTGTCCCCCTCTCCAGGGGGCTGAGCAGGCAAGCCGCAGCAACACCCCCGCTGGCCTTTCATTGTTCCAGCTCGCTATTTGTGGCGACAATTTACATGCTAAAGAGCCCTGAGCTGGTGGAGCAGGCAGCCCAGCACTGCTGGTGCTGGAGGAGCCCTGGTGAGAAGAAGAGAGGGGGTAACCTCAGGTGACAGTGCCCTAAAGAACTCCCCTCTGTGATCAGCTCCACTTGCAAATTCATCTTTTCAGGCAGGAATTTTAAGCAGAATTTCTTCACTCTTGATATTTTTTTGTCCCCAGGATGACAATGCCAGTGGTACAGTTAATAGTACCCCCTGTGGCATCTCAGCCACGTTTTGGTGCCTTTGATACAGTTGACGTGTGGCCTGCGCCCCGGCAGCGCTGGAGGGGAAGCTTCAAGAGCAGTGCTCAGCATGCACAAAGGCTCTCTCTCAAGAAGTTTATCTTCAGAACAAAGGTAGGCAACCTTTCTATCACAGAATAAAGCAGGTTGGAGAAGACCTCAGAGATCATCAAGTCCAACCCATCACCTCACACCTCCTGACAACTAAACCATGGCTCCAAGGGCCACATCCATGTTTTTGACCACCTCCAGGGATGGTGACTCCACCACCTCCCTGGGCAGCACATTCCAATGACAAACAACTCTCTCAGTGAAGGACTTTCTCCTCACCTCCAGCCTAAACTTCCCCTGGCACAGCTTGAGACTGTATCCTCTTGTTCTGTCACTTTGAGTCTATAAACAGGTAAAAATAAAAAGCCTCTCTCTTTTCTGTTCGTTGGAGAAGAGAGGAGAGGAAATAAGCACAATAGAAGCAGAGACTTGGTGACACAGTCAGGCTGTGGCATGCAAAAAACATTGCACTGTTCTGGAGTCCCTGGGTGCTGCAGATGGAGCCTGACTGGAACAGCTCAGCCTTTACCTTGTAGCTGGAGGTTTTGTCCCGGCTGAAGAGACAGCTGGTCTGCTTTTGCACAGGATGAAAGCAAGGCTCAGTCCATGAGGTGCCCAGAGAAACCCGTCCCTGCCCTAGCACACAGTCCTGAGCAGGGAGGTAAGGATGAGGAGCTGGGTTTGGCAGGGTGTGAAGAGCACAGGAGTGCTCTTTCCCAGGCGGCAGAGCCTGGGAGGTTTCCGCTCCCCATTAAGGTTCATTGACCACGCAGCCAACACCCTCCAAGGAGGCAGAAGGGATTGCAGAGCTGGCTACTAAAACTCAGCCTGCTGTGAAGCATCACAAGGATTTGCATGTAGATTTTCATTAGAATTGAGATGCATCTGTTTAATTAGCACCACTGTAAAACAGGTTTGGATGGCAAAGCTTCGCTGGGGAGCGAGGTGAACACAGAGCTGAAGTTTGGGCACCCCGGGGACAACACGCTGCAGCCACAGAGCTGGCTACACTGGGACAGCTTGGGCAGCCAGGAGAGGCACCTAGCAGGGCAATCAGCTCCTGGCTTTGACAGAAGGTGCTTTAGTCTGAGGAGGAAAAGCTGGGGGCCATTGTGGCAGCCTGCAATCCCAGCCCAAGGGTGGCAGAAAGCAGCCATTTTTCACCAGAAGCAGCATATGTCACTCTGCTGAGCTAAATGAGGCTTAAAAAAAAAGCCAACAACAAAACAAACCCAAAGAGAAGGAAACAACATGTCTTGGGCATAGTCTGCTCTCCCAGCTGGTATCTGGGATGTTTTGGCCCTTCCTGAAGACAACCCCCCAACCAAACCAGGAGCAGGATCGAAGGGGGCTGTGCCTTAGCATTGATATGCCAGCCCAAACACTGGGACACTCTTTGGAGGGAACCCAGAAGCTGCCACAGCTCCATCTGAAAGGGCAAGGTCATCCAGCTGGGGTTGCAGCAGGCTCCCAACTGCTCTGTGGTGGCACCAACAGCCCTGCTAGGCAGTGGTACTTGCAGCCATACCAACAACAAACAGAATGAGGATACCATTAAAAACCCCCACAGATGCCTGCATGCAAATGTTTGCCATGTCAGGTGTTGCCAGCCAGGCAGAAGGAAACAGGGCATCTGCTCAGACCTGCTGGCAGAGCAGTCAGATGCCCGCGGCCTGAGCTTGGGCATAGCTGGTGGGGGACACCGATGGCAAGGAGCTGGTGAGGGTCAAAAATGGCAAGGAGCTGGGGAGAGAGGAGGCAGTACTACACAGAGGGTAGAGCCCAGTGCAGGAGGATGTGGAAGCATCGATGTTACAGGGGGGAGAGGGACAGTGGTGCTCGTCCTGGATGTCAGGCGCCTGCTGGCTGTGGGAAGGGCACTGCATCTTCCTCTGGGTGTTTGAAGGGAGCAGCGACCGTGACTTTCCCTGTCTGCCTGGGAGGGAGGGCTTGGGTTCCTGCAGATGCTTGGTTTCGGTGGTGACTCCTGCCCAAGGCAGGAGCAGGGCAGATGGGTCGTCTTGCCCTGAGGGTTTTAAGTAATGAGGCAAGATAGCCTGTGAGCTCGGTGATGGACAGAGAGTGGCATTAAATGGAACTCAGTGCCTGTCTTTATCTTGTCTTTAGCCATCACTGAGGGGAGTGAGCTAAATACTGAGCACTGAGCCCTCAGGAGCTGCTCCCTTCGCTGGCCTGAGGGCAGATAATGCCATCAGCAGAGTGCAGGAGGAGCTGGGGGCATCACAGACCCCACATCCCACTTTGCTCCATGGTGCTCTGGAAGTCCCATGCTGAAACGAAATGTATTTTCAGGCTGTGTTGCCCAAGCTTGCTAAAACCCAAATCAGGAGTCTCCTTTTTTGCCCAGAAAACATCAGAAATTCAGGAGACTTGGAGGAATCACAAGGCAAATCCAGCCTGGTATTTTTCATCTAAGGTATTCTACCTCATTACATGCAAGTGTCCCCTGCCACTAATGTCCCTGTGACCTCCTCTGCACAGTGCTGTCAGCCCTGATGCCAGGGGGGCAGGCTTGGCTGACCCTGTCTGGGGCTGCAGCTCCTCCCAGGTCAGCACTCTGGGGGCAGCCCAACACGGCAGAGGATGGATGGGGCAACCCTCAGTGCCCTCCTAAATGCCACCCCTAACACTAGGCTCTGCAATGTTTGTCTCAGGGGCTACCATCCGACTTGGCACTTAGGCTGCCCTGTCACCTGCCAGTGTGCCACTCTGCTCCTCCTCAGCCAGGAGCTGGGATGGATTTGCCCCATGTCAGACATCAGTCCCCTTGTCCCTCTCATCTCCTGGGCAGGGCACACCTTGGCCAGCCCACAGTAAGGGGCTGCTGAAAACAAAGCCTTAAGGAAAAGGAGCATCAAATGCCACGTGGGGACAGGTGAGGAGCCAGAACAAGCATGAAGGTCTCTGTTTGCTCCCCTGGCAGTGGGACAGAGCCATGTGCTGGCAGAGCTGCAGGCCAGGCATGTGCCAGCCAGGGCAGAGGGGACAGCAGCAGGCTGGCCTCAGGCAGGGTGGCTGGGGGCAGGCTTTAGGTGGTGGCAGCGGGCACACTGCAAAGGCTGAGCTCCGGAGCGGCAGATTGATAGGTGTCTGGTGGAAAACATCCTACTGATAGGCCGAGAACAAAAGAGAAGCAGGGAGAAATGACAGCTGCTCCTGTAGCTTTTCCATCATCTCTGCCGATAGCAGCCCCAGCGCCTGCAGCTCCGCGATTGATGCATCTCCGGGGACTCCGGCAGCCTGGATGCCACAATCAGGAAGGATAAAAGAATTGCTGCTGGAACCCAGAGGAGACTTCGGATCCTTATCAGGAACAAAAAGGACATCAATCTGGTGCTAGCACAGGCCTGTCAGACGCAGCCACACACTCAGCAGCCAGCCCAGCGGGGCTGGCAGGGCAGATCCGTGGCCACCAGGCCCTCCGCCTGACCTGGGGTGGCTCCGTCTCAGACAAGCAGCACTGGGCAGCAGCCTTCCGAGGGCAGTGGCACCAAGACCCAGCCTCTGCTTGGCCAAGAAAATCCTTGGCAGGAAAGGTGTGGGGAACCAAGTAGGAGATGAGCTTCTTCAGAGCCACAGCTGGCTCTGGCATGGTTGGTCCAACCTGATTAAGTGTGAGGTGTCCCTGCCCATGGCAGGGAGGGTTGGAAACAGATGATCCTTGAGGTCCCTTCCAGCCCTAACAATTCTATGATTCCTCATGCAGCTCCAAAGCTCAGCTGGCTACCCTGCCTTTCTGCACTGAATGAGCCCCAGCCTGAGCTGTGATGCCTTATGTTTGGGTGCCCTGCGGTCCTGGTGCCCAAAATGTATGGGGCTGCTTTATACAGCACTGGTAGTGGTACACATCAGCCCCTCAGAGATGGAGAAAGTTGGGTTTTCCCTCTTAGGTCTAGCTTCTGTGTAAGGACAAGACACAGCCCTTGGTAGGAGAGCACTCAGGTGCTTGTGTGAACTGGTTTCCTGGGGCTTCCAGCCCAACCCTGCTGTGGGAAGCTCAGCTGCTGCCCCTCAGACCTGCAGGAGGTGCTCGCATGCCAGAGCAAACACCAGCAGCATCCCTTCTGCTGCCACCGCTCGGGAGGTGGCTGAGAGCTCCCCACATAGGGCCACGGCAGGCTGCTGTCTGAACGAACCCCTGCTGCTGCCACTCCCCCTGCAACCTGCTGCCCAGGAGCCCCGCGGCCGGCACTGCCTCCAGCCTCTTTGGTGGCAGAGCAAACCACCCGCTCGATGACCACACTGCTCCACACACACAGAGGTTAAAGACAGTCTGACAGCGTTGTCTGTCCCCTAGATACGGCCAAGCCCTGGGCTGGCACAGGTGTCTGTGTTTTAGGTGGCCAGGACCACTGAGATGGAGGAAGCTGGAGCTGCTCACAAGGATGCAGGCTGCCAGTACTGTCTAGGAGGCTGCTTTCTGCAGTATCCATGCCTCCTATAGAGATCTCCCCTCCCCAGAGCCAGAGGTGGAGCTTCTAAGCTCATCAGTGGGCCAGGACAGGGTCAAGGGGAGTATGGCTGCTTGTAGGAATGCACTCAGCCACATCACATCATTAGAGCTGCCAAACGGAGAGGGACCTGGGGGTGCTGATCGACAGCTGCCTAAACATGAGCCAGCAGTGTGCCCAGGTGGCCAAGAAGGCCAATGGCATCCTGGCCTGAATTAGGAATGGTGTGACCAGCAGGAGCAGGGAGGTCATTGTGCCCCTGTACTCTGCACTGGTTAGGTCACACCTTGAGTCCTGTGTCCAGTTCCAGGCCCTTCAGTTTAAGAAGGACACCGAGACACTTGAAGGTGTCCAGAGAAGGGCAACAAGGCTGGGGAGAGGCCTCAAGCACAGCCCTATGAGGAGAGGCTGAGGGAGCTGGGGTTGTTTAGCCTGGAGAAGAGGAGGCTCAGGGGTGACCTCATTGCCCTCTACAACTACCTGAAGGGTGGCTATTGCCAGGAAGGGGATTGGTCTCTTCTCCCAGGCAACCAGCACCAGAACAAGAGGACACAGTCTCAAGCTGCACCAGGGGAAGTTTAGGCTCAAGGTGAGGAGAAAGTTCTTCACAGAGAGAGTCATTCGTCATTGGAATGTGCTGCCCAGGGAGGTGGTGGAGTCCCCATCCCTGGAGGTGTTCAAGAGGGGATTGGATGTGGCACTTGGTGCCATGGTCTAGTCATGAGGTCTGTGGTGACAGGTTGGACTCAGTGATCTTTGAGGTCTCTTCCAGCCTTGGCGATACTGTGATCACTCACTGCCCTCTACCCCAAAGGAGATGCATGACTACCATTCCTAGTGGTGGCCCATTCGAACAGTTAGACATCAGAATCATCTCCCAAGGGAAGCAGTAGAGACTCCCCTACACTGGACAGTTTTAAGACTCAGCTTGACAGGGTGCTGGGCCATTGCATTTAAACCATACTATTACCTAAAAAAGGTTGAACCAGATGATCCTTGAGGTCCCTTCCAACCTGGCATTCTATGATTCTATGATTCCCATAAAGCCAAGGAGAGTTAATGGGTGTCACCATTCAAAGAGCTGTTGCTTAATGGGCCTGTGATAGCACTCAGTGAAAACACAGCGATTTCTTGAGGTCTATTCCCTGCCTGCTAATGGGAGGTAGGACAGCACACCAGCAGCCTGCTCTCAGCTGCTCCCCAGCCTGCAGGTTGACTCAGAGACCGTGAAATGCCACAGCACAGGGGCATCCCGGGAGGTGTGGGCACTCTAAACCTCTTAATTAAAGTTTCCTGGTCACGGTGATCAAGCAGCAAACTCGTAAGCCGTGGGCAGCAGCGAGGAGCTCTGGTTTATAGCTGCAGAGGTGTTTTGTTTGGCTGGGTGCTCAGGCGTCCACACACACAGCCCCCGTGCCTGCACAGCCAAAGGGAAAACCACACTGATCGAGTTAAGCGTGAAGAGACCCCGCTATGGTGTGGAGCAAACACTAATGCTGTGTAAAGAGCTCTAATTAGTTCAGAAGCGCAGCCCAGTAACAGTGTTCAGCGTCTTGAGGAAATCGCATCGCGGCCGTTTAAATCTCCGCTGCCGCCGCTGCTGCCCTCTGGAGAAGGCTGGTGGAGCTTCTCCCCCTTCTGGAGTGATGTTTGTCTCTGCGCCTCTGTTCTGTGCGACTATTTTCAGCAGAAGAAGGGCTACTGAGGAGCTGAGCTCCAGGCAAGGAAGGGGTTTTGGGACGGGCTTGGTGTGCTGCAGTCCATGCAGAGCCACACAGGGCAAACCATGCTAGGGAAGGAAGGTCGTAGGATATATCTGGGAAAATAGGAGGATTCTGGGATGAGGTCTTGAGCTGGAGAGCTGCAAAGTGTGGACCTGGCCAGGATCAAGGTCTCACACACGTATCCCCATTGCTGTGCCTTACTCAGGACGTGTTGCTTCTGCAGCACCAGCTCCTTACAGGCAGGAGATGCTTGGCTTGCTTTGCACTCTCTCTCCCACCCCCCTTCTCTTTTAAATAAGCTTCTGTCTGTCACTGCTTGGAGGAACACTTTGAAAACCTGACCCTAGTGCACCCTAAAAGCTCAGAAAGCAGCAAATAAATAAAAAGAGTGCTTTCTCTTCTGACTTAAGAAATCACATTTAAAGGAAAAGCCCAGCTAGCTCCTAACTCATTTTGTCCTGATGCAGGAGAAAACATTTTTCCTCTCTTCCTCTAAGATTGGTGCCTCTGGGAGATTTGGGGTTGTGGTGCCAGTGCAGAAGACACCAGTGTGGCCCCTGTGCTTCTTCCTGAGGATGCTCAATTGCTCCCAGAGGCTGGCTTGTGCTATCACCTCTCAGCCAGCACTGGGTGGCTGTAGGGGACTATAGCGCTGCTCTCGCTGACATCCTCATCTGATGGAAAGCTTCACCATGAGGATGGGACTCAGCCACAGGAGCCATGCCTGTGCTGAGAGCTTTGCCACCCTCCTCTGGCTAGGTTGACTTTGCTCCTTGGAGCCATTAGCCAGGGGCTAAGGCACTTGCCTCAAGCTCTCCAGGGGCTGACTGGTTCCCATCCCAGTCCCAGGTCCTTATCCCAGGCAGGCAAGTGTCTCTAGAGGAGAAGGCATACAGTCCTCAGGGCATCCAGGATCCAAGCAAGGCTGGATGAAGGTGCCCTCCATATCTGTTCTCAACTTCTCATCAGCTGTAAATGCTGACAGGAGATCTCCAGCTGGAAGTGGGCTGCAAGCCACTGGCAGGTAATTGCTAAAGCAAGCAGGGCTGCATTAATTGAGATGACAGCAGCCAGCAATGTGCTCTTCATTAGTCTTGGCTCTGCAGCAGCCAGTGGGGGAAGCAGAAAACCCTCGGGGGGTCAGGAGACAGGGCCTGCTTTGCTACAGTGATGCTCCAGGCAAGGGCTGCCAAGGGGCAAGAACACCCCCACCCCCGTGTTCTGCACCTCCACCATTCTCTGTGGCTCCAGACCAGGCTGGCATGGGCTGTGCTGTGTCCAGTGCTGGAAATGGCTTTGCTGATGTGTGCTGGGGGATCTCATCCCGGTGGACCATCCTGCCAAAGAGATGCAAGAGCCTGACGCAGCCACGGGTTGGGAGGCAGGCAGCCATCTGTGACAGGCATGTGCATGCCCAGCAGGGATGGGGGCAGGGAGCTGCAGCCCCCATTTTCACCCCCTCTCCTCCCACCTGTGCTCAAATCGTGCTTGGAGAGGTACCGCAGGCCCTGGGGGTGGTTGCAGTACCCTGTCCCCAAGTGACTCCTTAACGCAAAGGGAAGATGTTGCTTGGGTGACACGTGAGTGGGAGAAGAGAGGGCTGATGCAGGCTTGGAGTGAGGGGCATTAGTGGAGCTGAGTGGGGAGCATGGGGCTTCCAAGGCAGAGATTTGTCCCCTCCCCCAGAGCTGAGGGGTGACTGCAGACCTGGCTGGGTGAAGGCACAGCAGATGGAGGAGCACAGCACAGCTAGATGCAGTCCAGCTTCTGCTGTCTGTCACCTCAGAGCTTCCTCCCTGTGACCCCAGATCCTGCTTGGGGCCACCTAGGCAAGCTGCTGGAGCAGGGTTGCCAATGGCTCACTTCACCATCTCAAGGCACTTCTGATAAGCTTGGACTTGCCAGCCCAGCAAGCTGAGCCTGCCAGGGCAGGATTCACAGAGCAGTCCAAGGCTGCGCAGCCACTGGGGAAGAACCAGGAGCTGTGGCCCCAGCAGCTGCTGGCTGCAAAACAAACTGGAAAGAAACAGGTTAGTTGCTGTGGTTTGTCTGCAGCAACAGTAAGATGAGCTGGGCTGCTGCAGGATGCCCAGAGAGTGGGCAGCAGCAGTGACATGCCTGTGCCACCTTCCTTGCTGGGTGTCACAGGCTGGGGTGCCCTAGACATGGCTGCTCCTGGAGCAAGTGTCTCTTGCCTACCTGCACCACTTGCTCAGGGAAGGCTGCCACCAAAGTGAGGGACCCTGCCCTCTGTGGGCACAAGAAAACAGCCCTGGCTGCCCAACACTGGGCATCACATAGATCAAAGCCACCCCCACCACAGATGTTCCTTTGAGCTGAGCCCCAATGCTGCCCAACGATCTGTAGAGGAATTGTTTGGTCAAGGGCTTCAGGATGAATGGTGCAGAAAACCTCTCAGTGTCATCACCCTGGGGCTTGAGGGCCAGGGGTGAGGGCAGAGCCCTTGCAAGGCAAGAGCTTTGCAGGCAGTGGCATGGTCCAGAGATGCTCTTCCAGTGACTGCAGGGCACACATTCAGCACATATGGGCATGAGGAGGGACATCATACTCCCGTGGAGTGTAAGTACCTCCTCTGAGCCTGGCTGGGGGGCATTCAGAGACCCCAAAGACAGAAGAACCTGCTTGTAGTGGGGCACCTGGTGGGGAGAAGGGAGGAGTCGGATGTGGCTGTTATGGCAACAGAAGCTCTCAAGATGAAGGGAAGGGGAAAGGCACTCTTTAAAGCATGTTTCCATGGCAACAAGCATCTTCAAAGGCCTCTATATAAAAAAAAATAAAGAAATAAGAAAGAGGAGGTTTCCATAAAGGAAGGGACTTCTTCAAGCCAAGCTCTTGCAGGTGTGTTGAGAGTGAAATGAAGAGTCTAGGCCCTCCTGGGAGGGGACAGGGCCAGCCCTGCAAGGCAGAAAGTGAGGAGGGAACAGAGGTTTGCAGCCCAGGGGCTGCATCTTGCCTCCTTTCTCCCCCATGTTTGTTTGAGGGTTTTCTTGCTAGCTGAGTCTCTGCTCCATGAGATGGCCAAGTCCAGCAAAGAGGGCAGGGAACAAATAGCCTGGTGGAAGCTGAGCAGCAAAGAAACTACTGTGCTCCTGCTCAGGCCTTTGCAGCCTTGCTTTCCCTACCAATGGGAGAACAACTCCACAACATTCCCACTGCAAGGTCTTGTCAGCTTTGTGTCTCCCAGAGACCAGTGGATCTAGGTGATATGCTCTGGGCTGATACTGCACCTGAGAGCATACTGAGAGTATGACTGCCTGCTAGGGACAGGGATGTGGCACCAAGGACATGGCTGAGGTGACAGCAAAGGGCCAGCTGCCCAGGGGAGCAGCAGCAACAGCCTGTTCTGCCTGGGGAAGGGATGGGATTGGATGGGATGGGATGTGGTGGGATGGGGTAGATTGGAGCCAGCGCGGACAGGCTTTATCCCACACCATGCTGAACCTGCTTTGGGCCATGGATGCTCTAGTGTTACAGAATCTCAGCAAGGATGGTTCTGTCCTGGTTTTGCTGGGACAGAATCTCAGGTCAGCCATGGGCTGCAGGCCATTAGCTGTTCTGAGACAGCTGGGACAGCTGATCTGAGTTGGCTACAGGTGTAGCCCAGACCTTGAGCATCACACTCGGCCACAAAGGAAGAAGTTTGCTGAGAAGAGTTTCCTGGTAGAGCTTTCTGCTTGAGCTCCTTCTCATCCTGTTCCTCTCCCCTTTCTTGCTCTCAAGGTATGTGGACACTGTGACTGCTGCACCTTAGCTGGGCTGCATGTAACTTTTTATGTCCTGTTGATGCTGGTACCAGTTTGGCTCTCTCTCATTAGCATAGCCAGCAGGTCAAGGGAGGTGATTCTCCCCCTCCATTCCACTCTGGTCAGACTCAACCTGGAGTACTGTGTCCAGTTCTGAAGCCCCTATTACAGGAAGGATCTGGAGGTGCTGGAATGTGTCCAGAGAAGGGCCACAAGAATTATTAGAGGGCTGGAGCTCCTCTCCTATGAGGACAGACTGAGGGAATTGAGGCTGTTCAGTCTGGAGAAGAGAAGGCTCTGAGGAGACCTAGTTGTGGCCTTCCAGTATCTGAAGGGGACCTACAAGAAAGCTGGGGAGGGACTTTTTAGGGTGTCAGGGAGTGACAGGACTAGGGGGAATGGAATAAAAATAGAAATGGGTAGATTCAGATTGGATGTGAAGAAGAAGTTCTTCCCCATGAGGGTGGTGAGACACTAGAGCAGGTTGCCCAGGGAGGTGGTGGAAGCCTCATCCCTGGAGGTTTTTAAAGCCAGGCTGGATGTGGCTGTGAGCAACCTGATCAGCTGTGAGGTGTCCCTGCCCAGGGCAGGGGGGTTGGAACTGGATGATCCTTGAGGTTCCTTCCAACCCTAACAATTCTATAATTAAATCCTTTTTCATTTCAGCCTGTGGGTGTTCTCTCCTTTCCCTGATTCCCCATCTCTGCTAGGGAGGGGTGATCAGGAGACAGAGTAATTGCTATAGTTTAGCCCCAGATATGGTCCAAAAGACTTTTTCTTAGCACGTGTCTTTTGACTAGAGGCAGGGTAGGGCAGCAGCTGATGCTGAGGGCCATCGTCAGCACCAGCCCTAGCTGCATTGTGTGCTGGGGGTATAAGCTAGTCAGACCCCAGACCCTACAGTGAATGCTCTCAGCATGGGGCTTCAGCCTACTGTGCCTTGTTTTCTTCCTCTCCCCAAGAGCTGACACCCCAGCTTTCTCCTCTGTGCAGTCATGAGCCTTGGTCTTGCTCTTCTCACTCCCAGGCATGCTGTCTGGTCTGCAGCAGGGATGAGGCCACTCACACACCACTGTGAGCTTCTTCAATGGGTGTTGCAAGGGTGCTGGCTTTAGTGTCACATAGCCTGCTAATGGGTGCTGAGCTCCAGCGCCTTTCTTTGCTCTGATGCAGTACAGAGCTATAACCATTGCCCCCCACAACTTCATTACCAGGAACTCCAGGTACCACTATGGCCTGAAAATGAAGCCCCTCTCTGCTCACTCAGCAAATAGCAAGCACTGACTTTGGGATAGGAGGCAGAGGGGTGGCAGGTAGCAGAAGTGCCCTGATGCTGAACAGCTCTTGGCTGAAGGAGCATTTTGAGACTGTGACAAACCACAGGGGCTCCAAATCTGTAACAGTTGTTCAATAAAACAGATTAAAAGATTCGTTCCAGATGGCCTATGCACCCTGGATACCTTCAGTGAGGGATGAGCTGAATTTTAGCTGATTCATCTGTGGGCATTCTTCGCCTCAAACAAAAGAGAAGAGCTGGCAATTAAACAGGGGGACAAATGCTAGCTGCCAGAGCCCTGGCCCTGTGACTGTCACTGGTTTTCTACTAGAATACTCCCTGAGAGGTGATGGTGTTACCCTGAGAGCTGATCCACCACCCCACAGTGCCTGGCTCCACATGGGCAGGGGATCACTCTGCTCCTCCAGCCTCAGCCCAGCCCCTTCTCCGCAGAGCTCTAGATTCCTGTGCCTTATTTTAAGGCTGCTGCTCAGCTTGATGACTAACAAACTACACGCTCAAATGATCTTGCTGCAGAGTAATGCTCCTAATCCTGCTGGTAGGCACTTGGGATGCTGGAGAACAAGCACTTTCCCAAACCCAGGGGCTCTGCAATCACCTCCACTCACTGATGCCTGGCGCAATAAGCCTGCGATGCTCCGGTCCCCTGTTCTACCGATAGGCTTTGAGATGTGAGCTTACCTAGAGAATCCTTTGAGTAGCTTGTTTGTCTAATTGTCTGCAACAACACAGTACTGTTGGCAAGTGCTGCAGGAGAGTTTGGCCTCACACAGTGGAACTGGCTAGAGGCAAAGTGAAAAAGACATGTAATAGAGCAGAAGCACATTAAAGGGCCTCCTTCAAGGGTACCAGCGAAGGAAAGATTCTGCCTGACCTAAAAGGTGCAGGTTAAAGGACTCTGTGAGCTAGGTGGATATAGCAGGGCTGCACAGCAGGGCATCTTCAAGGCCTTTTCCAAAGTAAAACATGCTATGATTCTGTTTCCCTAGATCCAAGCCAGGAGCAATGGGAGTGACCCAGAGCATGGCCCCAAGTGCCCAGGAGTCCTGTGTACCGCTGCAACGGTAGGAGGCTGCACTTCAGCTGCTGTTAACACCCCTCAGCTGCTCCAGGTAGTAACACCAGGGTAAGCCAGAGCCTTCAATTACATTTATCAAGCAATTGGAGTCACAGCAGCCCAGTTAGCATGAAACAAGCACTGGGGACTCATTTGCTGGAGAAGGTGGAGCTCAGTTCAGGGTGTGTAACAAGGAGGGGCCTGGCTGGCTGTGCTGGGGGGATTGGGGTGATGCCATTCCCAGTGCACTGGGAAGCACAGGCAGGGGATGAACCAGGGGTAAGACACACACTGACAGGCACTGCTCTTCTGCCCCTTGGCCTGCAGCCACCTCCAGCAGAACTAGGTATGACAGGACCTGCCCTTGCAGGACTGGCTATGCCCATGAGACGATTCCCCTCCAGCCTTTGGTACTTGCTTTTCTTCAGCCTGTCTGCTAAGGCAGGCAACTCGTGGGCTCAGGGCAGAAGTGATGTGAGTGCTTTTGTCTAGTGAGCTGCTGGGAAGGGTCTTTCTAGCTTGTGAGGAATAAGTGGAAGCAAGGGAAGGATGCCTGCTGAGGAGAGAGAATCTTTACCAGAAAGGACATGCATATCACCTTTTCATAAAAAAGAAAGAACACTTGGTGCTGAATACATGGACCCTGTGTAACCCACACACAACAGGGCAGTGGGGACGTGATGCCCTAAGATGCACCTTGCCATCACCAGATTACAGACTGTTCTGAGGAGCCCTGAAGCCTTTGGGTAACATTACAGCAGCCAACAGCTCCTCTGTGAGGCATAAACAGGTCCTTCCCTGCCTTAGTCCATGGATAATTTGCAGGGTACAACCTGCTCTGTGCGTTGGAGCGCTGCCAGCAGCCCTCTCGCTGTTGGGAATCTGCTTTGTTGGTGACCACAGCAAGATGAAAGGGATTGCCTTGGTTGCACCACAGCAGGAGCAGCAAGCCACCTTCCCAGCCTCGTGCCCAGCCTGAGAGTGCTTCTCAGTCTCTTACTCTCTTCTCCTTGGCTGTCCCAGGCTCTCAGCTGGACACCCAGCAGCAGCTCCTGCTGTGGGCAGCCCTCACCTGCTTTTGCGCAGTTTGGGAAATGAGGGCTCCTTGCCACATTTCCTCCTGCTTATCCATGGCTGATGGGCTCCCATGGGTCCTTCAATCCCCTTGTTAACATTCAGGGCACGAGAGTGCACAGCGTCATGCCAACAGGAGGCAGAGGTTAAAATGTACAAATACAATTAGGGTCATAATGGTCCTGTGCAGCCAGTTGGAATGGCAGGGGATGAGAAGGATAGAGAGGGCTTTGCCATCAGCTTCCACTCTGCTCTGGCTTCCTCTGACCAACTCTTTTCTTCTCTGCTCAGGGTAATGCATCCTTGGTACCATGATCCCAGGGCACAGGAAGGCTGAGGGTTTCATCTTCTTAGTTTGAGGAGGTGTGGTTCAAAAGCATGTGTGCTCCCCTGTGCTCCAGCTCCCATCTGCCCTCCAACACTCATGGGTCCTTCAGAAGCAACAGAGCTGGGTGCAAGCATCCACTCTTGCATTTGCAACGTGCTCCTCACATTAACTATATTCATGTAATAATAGCCAAGGCCTCGTGTATTCCCTGGCAAGCTTGACCTAAATTCAGCAGCAAGGTTTACTCTGCAGCTTGCGCTGCAGCGGATGGGAGAGTCTGCAGCAGCTAGGGGGATGGGGGGTGGAAAAACACCACCACCACCACCAAAACCTTGAAAGGAGGAAGCTTGGACTGAATTAAATGTGAATCAAATCACAGCAGCCTCCTCTGTGTTTCTTTAACTGGAAGTTGAAATTCAGTCTATTGTTCCCCGCTCCATCATTTTTCATTTCTGACGTGCTGTAGGATTTGTGAACGGCTGTGATTGTTGTGCAGGGAAATTTTGACTGCTGTGCTTGCTAGAAATTGGGCAACAAATGTGGTGTAGTTTGGATGATGATTTATTGGCTTGCAGAGTTAGCCCTGAGCAGAAGGCTCCCACCTCTGTGAGGCATTACCGGCTTCTTTCATCACCTGTGGAAGGTGTTCACCGCGCTGGTTTATTTTGTGTTATTAAAGTGTCGCTCAGGCATAAAACGGCATAAAGAGGTGGCTTCAGCAAACTCAGTTCCTGGGGAACAAGGAAACAGGCAGGGCTTCAGCAAGGCCTTCAGCAAGGCCTTTGACACCGTCCCCCACAGCAAACTGCTGGCTAAGCTGTCAGCCCGTGGCTTGGACCGCAACACTTTGTGCTGGGTTAGGAACTGGCTGGAGGGCCGAGCCCAGAGAGTGGTGGTGAATGGTGCCACAGCCAGCTGGTGGCCAGTGGCGTCCCCCAGGGGTCAGTGCTGGGCCCCATCCTCTTTAACATCTTCACTGATGATCTGGATGAGGGGATTGAGTCAGTCATCAGCAAGTTTGCAGATGACACCAAGTTGGGAGCAGATGTTGGTCTGTTAGAGGGTTAAAAGGCTCTGCAGAGGGACCTCGACCGACTGGACAGATGGGCAGAGTCCAATGGGATGGCATTTAACAAGTCCAAGTGCCAGGTGCTGCACTTTGGCCACAGCAACCCCATACAGGGCTACAGGCTGGGGTCAGAGTGGCTGGAGAGCTGCCAAACAGAGAGGGACCTGGGGGTACTGATTGACAGCTGCCTAAACATGAGCCAGCAGTGTGCCCAGGTGGCCAAGAAGGCCAAGGGCATCCTGGCCTGCATTAGGAATAGTGTGGCCAGCAGGAGCAGGGAAGTCATTGTGCCCCTGGACTCTGCATTGGTTAGGCCACACCTTGAGTCCTGTGTCCAGTTCTGGGCCCCTCAGTTTAAGAAGGACACTGAGACACTTGAACGTGTCCAGAGAAGGGCAACAAGGCTGGGGAGAGGCCTTGAGCACAGCCCTGTGAGGAGAGGCTGAGGGAGCTGGGATTGTTTAGTTTGGAGAAGAGGAGGCTCAGGGGAGACCTCATTGCTCTCTACAACTACCTGAAAGGTGGTTGTGGCCGGGAAGGGGTTGGTCTCTTCTCCCAGGCAACCAGCACCAGAACAATGGGACACAGTCTCTTGCTGCGCCAGGGGAGGTTTAGACTTGAGGTGAGGAGAAAGTTCTTCATCGAGCGAGTCGTTCGTCATTGGAATGTGCTGCCCAGGGAGGTGGTGGAGTCACCGTCCCTGGAGGCATTCAAGAGGGGATTGGATGTGGCACTTGGTGCCATGGTCTAGTCATGAGGTATGTGGTGATAGGTTGGACTCGATGATCCTCGAGGTCTCTTCCAACCTTAGTTATACTGTGATACTGTGATACTGTGACTTGATAATGACAAGCTAAAGAGGGCTCATGAGTGTGCCTTTACCCACTGTAGCCTCGGGAGGGTTAGAGCAATGATATGGTTAATCCCGGCTCTTCGGCGACTCTTAACTTTGTTAGTCAGCTCCCTGGAGGAGGAACAAAGCTGCTCAGGTATGTACAGCTCTAAGCCATTGGATGGGCTCCAGAAAACAGTCCTCTCTGATGCTAGAGAGGGATTCTCACCACAGGTTCGCCTGTGCTCAGATTAATGCTCGGCAGGCACCACCTGAATCATGCAGAGAAAGGGAAATGTCACTTTTCCCTGGAGAGCAACAACGGGTGTGCTGTCGGCTTCAGGTGTGGGCAGGAGCTAAGGCTGGGAGCCATCTAGTACTTCTTTGTGCTCCTGGGCAAGCCTGGGCTCTGACACCCTCCTCAGCAAGGTCTAAGGCCCACCTTCACTGTATGCTCAAGCAGGCAGCTCAGCAGTGTTGTGAGAGACATGGAATGGAGCTGGATAGAGCAGGATGAGAATGTCTGGTCTCATATTGCCTGATCAGAGCTTGGCTTCAGCATAGGTGTCTTGTCATTATCCCATTGCAACCCTCCCGCTCAGCCTTTGGGAAATGTCTCTTCCTGGCTGGAGAGACTGCCCCTGCTCCACCACCCTTGCCTTGCCATGCCACCCCAGCCCCTGGCAGCAGTGCCTGCACACTACTGGCTTAAAATCAAAGCCATCAGCTCCCATTAGGCAGCTTCCAGCTCTGCTGCCCGGTGCCTCACACCAGCCAAATGTTCAAGAGCAGAGCCACACCAAAAGCCCCTGGGACATGCCACTCAGGGCTGCTGGGACACCTCCCTTCAGCATGCATGGTGGGGAGTCTGCACCTCCAGCTGCCCAAAGATGGCTCCCAACATAATCCCCTCTTCCTGGACATCGTTTAAAGCGTTTTGGGAGAAGCAATTTGTTTTGGTCACATCACCAAAGAGGAGGAGGGAATGCAGCCCTTCTGCTTTTCTCTGAGCCCAAGTGAGTTTGCCTCCTTGCCTCTTGTTATCCCCTCAAGGGGCAGGTTATAACTCCTTGCTCTTCTGAGAGATCTGGGTGCATCCTACACAGGTTTTGGACCCTTCATCTTCATCAGGAGGGATGTCGCACAGCATTGGGAACCCTTTATAGCTCACCAGTGCAGCCAACATATGCCTTGGGCCCTGCCAGGCTGTAGGAAATGGCTCTTCTGGTAGGGATAACTGGATCCTCCTCCATAAATCACTTGTGTTTTGTGTGGAGAGGCAGAAAGGGCAGGATGGCCTAGCATGACACTGACAGGGGCAGTGGGTGCTGGGTGGAGGGGTCCTGCTATGGTGGCAGCCTTATCCCAGGGGAGCCACCTGCTCTTGCACTCACAAGAGACAGCAGGGAGGAAGAGGAGGAGGGATGGAGGATGCTGACAGAGATGCCCCAGCTAACCCTCTCCAAAAACATATCACAGCAAACCAAGCAGCTGGGGCAGCTGGGCAGGAAGCTTTGGAGCCTCATTTGCAGCCTGTTGGCCATCGAGGCCCTGGGATGTCCCTGCCACCCCATGTCCATCTCTTGCCTGAAAAGCCAGCCTCGGGCCAACCACAGAGAATTAAGCCAAAGCAAAGCAAAATCAGAGTCACCCTTTGGTTCCTCCACATGACCTAGCCTTAAAAACTCAATTTGAAGGCAGCATTAGGGAAGTAAGATCCCCTTTATCAGGAGCGACAGATCCAATCTATAAATTAACATGCTTAGCCTGGGAGTCAGGAGGCAGAGATATCTATCAATTCCTTCTCAGCAGGCTAAAACAGGCACACAAATTTAGCCAATTCCCCAGAGCAGCCATCTAGTCTCCAGCAGGTCTGAGGACCCAGAAGTGCTGGGGGGAGGGAGGGTGAGGGGAGGCAGGGGCAGAGCCATCAATGTGGATTTAATATGGGAGAGGCCTGGAGAAAAGCTGAGCATCCACCTCCACCCCACCCTGTCCTCTATGACGTGAGGGCAAGAGGGCTCCCAGCAAAATGGGGTTCATGCCTTGTTCCAAAGGCAGAGTCTATTTTTAAATGCAGTGAGGAGCTGCAGACTGCCTGCAGACCGTTAGGGGAAAGCTGGCTCTTTTAAGACACATCTGCACAGGTTGCCTCCACACTCACACACACCCCCCCCAAAAAAAAAGAAAGGCTAAGCCATGGAAACAGCATTTGCTTGTTGTGTAGGACCTACACTGTACACCCACATGGACTGCTGTCCCTGTGCTCAGTGAATTTAAGGCTGCTCACCTCTCAGCCCTGGGAGGGGCTGGGTGACTTTTGGTGATGCCTGGCATGACTCTGCTATAAAGGACAAGCAAACGAGGGCATTTTGCAACCCTGTCACGAGGCACTTGCCTCGCTGCATCCCTTTCCTACGTACCACCAGAGAGGCTGGGCCCAGTGGTGGAAATGGGAAGCCCTGTCCTGAATGATCAGGACCCCTGGTGTGGTCTCCCTCCCATCCCGGGTAGCTGAGTCTCTTCATCAGCCGCTGCCCGTGGGCGCTAATGGCCAGCAGGACCGCAGAGGGGACCTCTCCCTCTGAGGGACACAGACACAAAATGATATGGGGACTCAGATGGTGCAGCCAGGAAGCCTGTTAAAGGCCTCGTAAATAAGAGCCCATGTAGACAGCAGGTACTGCAGGGCTTTATAGGCCTATAAAACACCCTGAGCTGCCACTGAGGCTGGAAGGGATGGGTAGGGAATCTAATTTCACAGGATTTAAAGCAGCTGAGAGAGATATAAATGTGTGTTTTTAATAGTAATTAATGCTGCCATTCAGAAGCACTTAAGCACTGGGTTCGGAGAGTTTCCAAGGGCTCGCCTCATAAATCACAGCCCTGCTACCTGCCCACCCTGCTCCTGGGGAGCTGAACTGCTGCTCCCTCCCCTGACCTGGCCATGGCAGCAGGGCTATTTCCAGCCCCAAGCAGCCTCAGCATTGCTGCAGCCGGGGTGTTCCCAATCCACAGCAAGCAGAGCCACCCCAGAACTAGAGGCCACCCTGGGATGGGCACAGGGATGTCTTCCCCCGAAGTTATTCACTTCTCTGCAGAGCCAGGGAGACAAAGCAGCAGCTTCTTCACACTTAGGTCACTGATAACTTCTCTGCCACCGGCTGCCAGTTTTCTTCCCTGCCTTCTTGAGTCATTTCTGCAGTGCAAGAGGACAGGTCCCAGCCAGCACGGGGAGCAGAGGCTGCCACAGCCCGCAGGGATGAAGTGGATCATGGAGGGTGCACAGGAAATGTGCTTGTGCATATAATCCTTGCTGATTTGTGTGGTGCTGTCATTTCTAAGCTGACACTTGGGCTCTGATGTTATACTGTTCTTGGGTGATGACAGAGACCAAGTCCAGCACAGGCTGCTAAAGGTGCACTCTGTGCTGTAGTATCCCCACACACCCCAAAAAGCAGCTGCAGAGCTCAGAACCTTCACTGCGTGGCATGCACCCACTTCTGCCTCCCATGGCTAAAGGCAGGCAAGTCGAGCGGGACAGCAATGCCAAGGTTCCCCTCCACCCCAGCCCCAGCCCTGCCACAGACCCACCCTAGACTTGCCCACCTGTGCCCCAGCCTTCCAGCCTCAGGCTTGTCCCAGCCCTGCCTGGGAAGGCTCCAACCGTGTGCCAGCCCTGCCCTCTAGTGTCACTTCTGCCACAACCATACTTTATCACACATCATTTCCCCAGTGCCTCTGCTGCAGCTGTTCAGGTGGGTCTCAGGTGTGACTCTTTCAGGCTTTCCTGGACTTTCAGGCCAGGGAAGCAGGGCAGAGGAAGGATCCAGGCTCAGAGATGTGCTGGATAGTGATGCTGTAACTTGGGGGTGAAAGGACCTTTCTGCTGCCTTCAGCTCTGGTCTCTGCCCATTTCCCCAGGCAAGGTAGGAATACTGTGGAAACCAGCAAAGAACAAGAGCAAAGCAGCCAGAAGAAACCCACATTAACTATTTTTTCTGCATTATTCTTCCACTTAGGTGCAGTCAGATTACCCAGGCTGGGGATTGAGCATGCCCCCTGACAGTCTGAGATGTCACAGGATCACAAGATGACAGCAGTTGCAAGGGACCCAACCCCCCTGCCAGAGTAGGAGCATAGAATCGAGCTCAGGTCACACAGGAACATATCCAGACAGGCCTTGAAAGTCTCCAGAGGAGATGACTCCACAACCTCTCTGAGGAGCCTATTCCAGTGCTCTGTGACCCTCACAGTAAGGAAGTGTTGAGGTGGAACCTCCTGTGCTGCAGCTTACATCCATTGCTCCTTGTCCTATCACAGAGTGCAAATGAGCAGAGCCTGTCCCCTCCCTCTTGACACCCAGCCCCCAGATATTTATAAACTTTTATTAAATCCCCTCTCAGTCTTCTCTTCTCTCTCCAGCAGATCCCTGTCCCTCTTGAACTGGGGAGCCCAAAACTGAATGCAGTACTCCAGAAGAGGTCTCATCAGGACAGAGTAGAGGGGGAGGATGTGGCTGAGTTTATTAGCTGATGGGGCACCTGATCTGCTTCCAGGAACAGCTCAAGTCTGCAAAGCCCAGGGATGCTTTGGCATGGCACAGAGCCCATGCAGAGATCCTGTTGGACCCACTGCCTCCACAAAGAGCTGAGTCAGCATAACTACACCAGGGCCCTGGCACCAGGCATGTAGAGGCTGAAGAGCCAAGACAGTGCTTTTCTTGATCCAGTTTTAGAACTGGTCAGGATCCAGCTGGGAGTTAGCCCCTGCTGGGCTGAGCTCCAGCAGACGCTGCATGAGTCCCCAGCATTCTGGGATGCAGGAAGGTGTCTGAGATGGGTGCAGCTGGATTCAAGAACCCTCCAGCTGGTGCCACTGAGCTGCTGGAGGACAGTGTGTGGGACAGGCATCAGGCAGTAGCTGCCTGGGCCAACAAGGCTGGCACAGGAGCACAGCTAATAAATCCACCAGGACCATGTCTGTTCCTGTTTTCAGTGACACCAGGCCATCTCTGCACTGGACTCTCCAGGTGCTGCAGATTTCCCCTCAATGTGACTGCAGAGACATCTGTTGTCCTGCACAATGCACAGTTACAGCAGCACTGCCCTGCCACAGCCAATTTCCCCTGCCAGCTGGGGAGAGTCTGGAAAGAGGCTGTGTAGTAGTGGGAAACACTGGTGCTAGCAATGGGTCCTGTCTGGGGATAATACTAAGAAATTTCTCTGTTTTCTCACCCTGATTCATGACGACCTGGACTTCAGCAAGGCCTTTGACACCGTCCCCCACAGCAAACTCCTGGCCAAGCTGTCAGCCCCTGGCTTGGACAGCAGCTCTCTGTGCTGGGTTAGGAACTGGCTGGAGGCTGAGCCCAGAGAGTGGTGGTGAATGGTGCCACAGCCAGCTACAGCCAGTGGTGTCCCCCAGGGATCAGTGCTGGGCCTCATCCTGTTCAATATCTTTACTGAGGATCTGGATGAGGGGATTGAGTCAGTCATCAGTAAGTTTGCAGATGACACGAAGCTGGGTGCAGGAGTTGGTTTGTTAGAGGATAGAAGGGCTCTGCAGAGGGACCTCGACAGGCTGGACAGATGGACAGAGTCCAAGGGCATGAGATTTAACACATCTAAGTGCGAGGTTCTACACATTGGCCACAGCAACCCCATGCAGTGCTACAGGCTGGGGTCAGAGTGGCTGGAGAGCAGCCAGGCAGAAAGGGACCTGGGGGTACTGGTTGATAGTAGGCTGAACATGAGCCTGCAGTGTGCCCAGGTGGCCAAGAAGGCCAATGGCATCCTGGCCTGCATCAGGAACAGTGTGGCCAGCAGGAGCAGGGAGGTCATTCTGCCCCTGAACACTGCACTGGTCAGGCCACACCTTGAGTCCTGTCTCCAGTTCTGGGCCCCTCAGTTTAGGAAAGATGTTGAGTTGCTAGAAGGTGTCCACAGAAGGGCAACAAATCTGGGGAGGGGCCTGGAGCACAGCCCTGTGAGGAGAGGCTGAGGGAGCTGAGGTTGCTTAGCCTGGAGAAGAGGAGGCTCAGGGGAGACCTTATTGCTCTCTACAACTACCTGAAGGGAGGTTGTAGCCAGGAAGGAGTTGGTCTCTTCTCCCAGGCAACCAGCACCAGAACAGGAGGACACAGTCTCAAGCTGCACCAGGGGAAGTTTAGGCTGGAGGTGAGGAGAAAGTTCTTCACTGAGAGTTGTTGGCCATTGGAATGTGCTGCCCAGGGAGGTGGTGGAGTCACCGTCCCTGGAGGTGCTCAAGAGGGGATTGGATGTGGCACTTGGTGCCATGGTCTAGTCATGAGGTCTGTGGTGCCAGGTTGGACTTGGTGATCCTCGAGGTCTCTTCCAGCCTTGGTGATTCTGTGATTCTGTGAAAATCAGCATGAAGAAAATGGAGTGTAGCTGATGAAGTCTTGCTAGTGCCCTTGTGTGTTATGCTACCTCTCAGATGTTTGCTCTTCTTGTTTGGTTGGGTTTTGTTGGTTGGGTCTTGGGTTGGTTTGGGGTTTTGTTTGTTTGTGGGTTTGTTGGTTTGTTTAGGGGGTGGGGAGGTTGTTTGATTTGGGTTGGGGTTGGGGTTGGGTTTTTTTCTGTGTGCTCTTCACTATCTTTTTTTACTTACATTTCTCTAGTCCAACATAAATCCACAGCCACTAGAGCACAGTGTGTACACAAACATATATGCTTGTATGTACATATGTCTGTACATATACCTATGTCTGGACGTGTTCCCCCATGCTTTATAATCATCTGCATCGGGGTTCTTTGTATTAATTGGAAATCAGATCCACGTGCACACAAGGAACAGTAAATCCTTAAATACACTGCAATGACCTCAACTTCTGAGCTGGTTTCTTTCCATTTCCCATTCCAGGTAGCCTGCTCAGCAAGTTTGCTGATGATACCACACTGAGAGGCTTGTCTGAGACACCTGAAGGCTGTGCAGCCATTCAGCAAGACCTGGACAGACTGAGAGCTGGGCAGAGAGGAACCTAATGAGGTTCAGCAAGGATAAGTCAGAGTCCTGCAGCTGGGAAGGAAGAATAAACTGCACCAGTACAGGTTAGGAGGGGATCTGCTAGAGAGCAGCCCGGTGGAGAAGGACCTGGGAGTCCTGGTGGATAAGAAGTTATCCATGGGTCAGCAATGTGCCCTTGTGGCCAAGAAGGCCAATGGAATCCTGGGGTGCATTAAGAGGAGTGTGTCCAGCAGATTGAGGGAGATTCTCCTCCCCCTCTACTCTGCCCTGGGGAGGCCACACCTGGAATATTGCATCCAGTTCTGGGCTCCCCAGTTCAGGAGGGACAGGGATCTGCTGGAGAGAGTTTAATGGGGAGCTACCAGGATGACTGAGGGACTGGAGCACTGCCCTGTGAGGAGAGGCTGAGAGCCCTGGGGCTTTTTAGTCTGGAGAAGAAAAAACTGAGAAGGTATTTAACCAATGTTTATAAATATCTGAGGGCTGGGTGTCAAGAGGGAGGGGACAGGCTCTGCTCACTTGCACCCTGTGATAGGACAAGGGGTAATGGATATAAACTACAGCACAGGAGGTTCCACCTCAACATCAGGAGGAACTTCTTCACTGTGAGGGTCACAGAGCACTGGAACAGGCTGCCCAGAGAGGTTGTGGAGTCTTCTTCTCTGAAGACTTTCAAGCCCCACCTGGATGTGTTCCTGTGTGACCTGCGCTGGATCCTATGGTCTTGCTCTGGCAGGGGGGTTGGACTTGATGATCTTTGGAGGTCTCTTCCAACCCCTAACCTCCTGTGAGCCTGTGATCAGCATCAGGGTTCTTTGTACTAACTGGAAACCAGATCCACGTGCACACAAGGAACAGTAAATCCTTAAATACACTGCAATGACCTCACTTCTGAGCTGGTTTCTTTCCATTTCCCATTCTGGGCAGTGGAATGAACCCTATCTCTGACCCTAAAGGGCTCTTCCTGAAGGCTCAGAAATACCCAAAACTAGTGGTGCTTTCTGCTGCTTTATGTGCTGCTTATTCTCACAGCAACACACTGGTCAATACACCCAGGTCTCTTCTGTGGCTGGAAAATGCAATTTATGCCATCTCACCGCAGACTTTGATCTACACCCCAAAGCCTGTTGCTGTTTTATCAGCTGAGCCGCTGGTTATCAGCTGATTTGCTTGCTTTCAAGTAGGTCACATAATTTAAGGGGGAGGGGGAGAGCTTTCCCCTCAAAGGAGCACGGCCTCTCATCTTTAAAAGGTTTTCTCTTCACGCAGGAAAGGATTAAGTAATGCGCAGGAGTGTGTGTGTGTGTGTGTGTGTGTGTGTGTGTGTGTGTGTGTGTGTGTGTGTGAGTGCCAGCCTGCAGGCAGGAGTGTGTGTGTGTGTGTGTCTGTGTGTGTGTGTGTGTGTGTGTGTGAGTGCCAGCCTGCAGGCAGGAGTGTGTGTGTGTGTGTGTGTGTGTGCACGTGTGTGTGAGTGCCAGCCTGCAGGCAGGAGTGTGTGTGTGTGCACGTGTGTGTGAGTGCCAGCCTGCAGGCAGGAGTGTGTGTGTGTGCACACGTGTGTGTGTGTGCCAGCCTGCAGGCAGGAGTGTGTGTGTGTGTGCACGTGTGTGTGAGTGCCAGCCTGCAGGCAGGAGTGTGTGTGTGTGTGTGTGTGTGTGCACGTGTGTGTGAGTGCCAGCCTGCAGGCAGGAGTGTGTGTGTGTGCACGTGTGTGTGAGTGCCAGCCTGCAGGCAGGAGTGTGTGTGTGTGCACACGTGTGTGTGTGTGCCAGCCTGCAGGCAGGAGTGTGTGTGTGTGTGCACGTGTGTGTGAGTGCCAGCCTGCAGGCAGGAGTGTGTGTGTGTGCACACGTGTGTGTGTGTGCCAGCCTGCAGGCAGGAGTGTGCGTGTGTGTGCATGTGTGTGTGAGTGCCAGCCTGCAGGCAGGAGTGTGTGTGTGTGTGCATGTGTGTGTGAGTGCCAGCCTGCAGGCAGGAGTGTGTGTGTGTGCACACGTGTGTGTGTGTGCCAGCCTGCAGGCAGGAGTGTGTGTGTGTGTGTGTGTGTGTGTGTGTGTGTGTGTGTGTGTGAGTGCCAGCCTGCAGGCAGGAGTGTGTGTGTGTGTGTGTGTGTGTGTGTGTGTGTGAGTGCCAGCCTGCAGGCAGGAGTGTGTGTGTGTGTGTGTGTGTGTGTGTGTGCACGTGTGTGTGTGTGCCAGCCTGCAGGCAGGAGTGTGTGTGTGTGTGTGTGTGCACGTGTGTGTGAGTGCCAGCCTGCAGGCAGGAGTGTGTGTGTGTGTGCATGTGTGTGTGTGTGTGTGTGCATGTGTGTGTGAGTGCCAGCCTGCAGGCAGGAGTGTGTGTGTGTGTGTGTGTGTGTGTGTGTGTGCATGTGTGTGTGAGTGCCAGCCTGCAGGCAGGAGTGTGTGTGTGTGTGTGTGTGTGTGCATGTGTGTGTGTGTGCCAGCCTGCAGGCAGGAGTGTGTGTGTGTGTGCACGTGTGTGTGTGTGCCAGCCTGCAGGCAGGAGTGTGTGTGTGTGTGTGTGTGTGTGCACACGTGTGTGTGTGCCAGCCTGCAGGCAGGAGTGTGTGTGTGTGCATGTGTGTGTGAGTGCCAGCCTGCAGGCAGGAGTGTGTGTGTGTGCACACGTGTGTGTGTGTGCCAGCCTGCAGGCAGGAGTGTGTGTGTGTGTGTGTGTGTGTGTGTGTGTGTGTGTGTGTGTGTGTGAGTGCCAGCCTGCAGGCAGGAGTGTGTGTGTGTGTGTGTGTGTGTGTGTGTGTGTGTGTGTGAGTGCCAGCCTGCAGGCAGGAGTGTGTGTGTGTGTGTGTGTGTGTGTGTGTGTGTGTGTGTGTGAGTGCCAGCCTGCAGGCAGGAGTGTGTGTGTGTGTGTGTGTGTGTGTGTGTGTGTGTGTGCATGTGTGTGTGAGTGCCAGCCTGCAGGCAGGAGTGTGTGTGTGTGTGTGTGTGTGTGCACGTGTGTGTGTGTGCCAGCCTGCAGGCAGGAGTGTGTGTGTGTGTGTGTGTGCACGTGTGTGTGTGCCAGCCTGCAGGCAGGAGTGTGTGTGTGTGTGCATGTGTGTGTGAGTGCCAGCCTGCAGGCAGGAGTGTGTGTGTGTGTGCATGTGTGTGTGTGTGCCAGCCTGCAGGCAGGAGTGTGTGTGTGTGTGTGTGTGCACACGTGTGTGAGTGCCAGCCTGCAGGCAGGAGTGTGTGTGTGTGTGCACGTGTGTGTGAGTGCCAGCCTGCAGGCAGGAGTGTGTGTGTGTGTGCATGTGTGTGTGAGTGCCAGCCTGCAGGCAGGAGTGTGTGTGTGTGCACACGTGTGTGTGTGTGCCAGCCTGCAGGCAGGAGTGTGTGTGTGTGTGCACACGTGTGTGTGAGTGCCAGCCTGCAGGCAGGAGTGTGTGTGTGTGTGTGTGTGTGTGTGTGCCAGCCTGCAGGCAGGAGTGTGTGTGTGTGTGCACGTGTGTGTGTGTGCCAGCCTGCAGGCAGGAGTGTGCGTGTGTGTGCACGTGTGTGTGTGTGCCAGCCTGCAGGCAGGAGTGTGTGTGTGTGTGCATGTGTGTGTGAGTGCCAGCCTGCAGGCAGGAGTGTGTGTGTGTGTGCATGTGTGTGTGTGCCAGCCTGCAGGCAGGAGTGTGTGTGTGTGTGCATGTGTGTGTGTGTGCCAGCCTGCAGGCAGGAGTGTGTGTGTGTGTGCATGTGTGTGTGAGTGCCAGCCTGCAGGCAGGAGTGTGTGTGTGTGTGCATGTGTGTGTGAGTGCCAGCCTGCAGGCAGGAGTGTGTGTGTGTGTGCATGTGTGTGTGAGTGCCAGCCTGCAGGCAGGAGTGTGTGTGTGTGTGCATGTGTGTGTGAGTGCCAGCCTGCAGGCAGGAGTGTGTGTGTGTGTGCATGTGTGTGTGAGTGCCAGCCTGCAGGCAGGAGTGTGTGTGTGTGTGCACGTGTGTGTGTGCCAGCCTGCAGGCAGGAGTGTGTGTGTGTGTGCATGTGTGTGTGAGTGCCAGCCTGCAGGCAGGAGTGTGTGTGTGTGCACGTGTGTGTGTGCCAGCCTGCAGGCAGGAGTGTGTGTGTGTGTGCACGTGTGTGTGTGCCAGCCTGCAGGCAGGAGTGTGTGTGTGTGTGCATGTGTGTGTGAGTGCCAGCCTGCAGGCAGGAGTGTGTGTGTGTGTGTGTGTGTGTGTGTGTGTGCCAGCCTGCAGGCAGGAGTGTGTGTGTGTGCACACGTGTGTGTGAGTGCCAGCCTGCAGGCAGGAGTGTGCGTGTGTGTGCACGTGTGTGTGTGTGCCAGCCTGCAGGCAGGAGTGTGTGTGTGTGTGCATGTGTGTGTGAGTGCCAGCCTGCAGGCAGGAGTGTGTGTGTGTGTGCATGTGTGTGTGTGTGCCAGCCTGCAGGCAGGAGTGTGTGTGTGTGCACACGTGTGTGTGTGTGCCAGCCTGCAGGCAGGAGTGTGTGTGTGTGTGCATGTGTGTGTGTGTGCCAGCCTGCAGGCAGGAGTGTGTGTGTGTGCACACGTGTGTGTGTGTGCCAGCCTGCAGGCAGGAGTGTGCGTGTGTGTGCATGTGTGTGTGAGTGCCAGCCTGCAGGCAGGAGTGTGTGTGTGTGTGCACACGTGTGTGTGAGTGCCAGCCTGCAGGCAGGAGTGTGTGTGTGTGTGCACACGTGTGTGAGTGCCAGCCTGCAGGCAGGAGTGTGTGTGTGTGTGCATGTGTGTGTGTGTGCCAGCCTGCAGGCAGGAGTGTGTGTGTGTGTGCACGTGTGTGTGTGCCAGCCTGCAGGCAGGAGTGTGTGTGTGTGTGCATGTGTGTGTGAGTGCCAGCCTGCAGGCAGGAGTGTGTGTGTGTGTGTGTGTGTGTGTGTGTGTGCCAGCCTGCAGGCAGGAGTGTGTGTGTGTGTGCATGTGTGTGTGTGTGCCAGCCTGCAGGCAGGAGTGTGTGTGTGTGTGCATGTGTGTGTGTGTGCCAGCCTGCAGGCAGGAGTGTGTGTGTGTGTGCACGTGTGTGTGTGCCAGCCTGCAGGCAGGAGTGTGCGTGTGTGTGCACGTGTGTGTGTGTGCCAGCCTGCAGGCAGGAGTGTGTGTGTGTGTGCATGTGTGTGTGAGTGCCAGCCTGCAGGCAGGAGTGTGTGTGTGTGTGCATGTGTGTGTGTGTGCCAGCCTGCAGGCAGGAGTGTGTGTGTGTGCACACGTGTGTGTGTGTGCCAGCCTGCAGGCAGGAGTGTGTGTGTGTGTGCACACGTGTGTGTGTGTGCCAGCCTGCAGGCAGGAGTGTGTGTGTGTGTGCACGTGTGTGTGAGTGCCAGCCTGCAGGCAGGAGTGTGTGTGTGTGTGCATGTGTGTGTGAGTGCCAGCCTGCAGGCAGGAGTGTGTGTGTGTGCACACGTGTGTGTGTGTGCCAGCCTGCAGGCAGGAGTGTGTGTGTGTGTGCACACGTGTGTGTGAGTGCCAGCCTGCAGGCAGGAGTGTGTGTGTGTGTGTGTGTGTGTGTGTGCCAGCCTGCAGGCAGGAGTGTGTGTGTGTGTGCACGTGTGTGTGTGTGCCAGCCTGCAGGCAGGAGTGTGCGTGTGTGTGCACGTGTGTGTGTGTGCCAGCCTGCAGGCAGGAGTGTGTGTGTGTGTGCATGTGTGTGTGTGTGCCAGCCTGCAGGCAGGAGTGTGTGTGTGTGTGCATGTGTGTGTGAGTGCCAGCCTGCAGGCAGGAGTGTGTGTGTGTGTGCATGTGTGTGTGAGTGCCAGCCTGCAGGCAGGAGTGTGTGTGTGTGTGCACGTGTGTGTGTGCCAGCCTGCAGGCAGGAGTGTGTGTGTGTGTGCATGTGTGTGTGAGTGCCAGCCTGCAGGCAGGAGTGTGTGTGTGTGCACGTGTGTGTGTGCCAGCCTGCAGGCAGGAGTGTGTGTGTGTGTGCACGTGTGTGTGTGCCAGCCTGCAGGCAGGAGTGTGTGTGTGTGTGCATGTGTGTGTGAGTGCCAGCCTGCAGGCAGGAGTGTGTGTGTGTGTGTGTGTGTGTGTGTGTGTGCCAGCCTGCAGGCAGGAGTGTGTGTGTGTGTGCATGTGTGTGTGTGTGCCAGCCTGCAGGCAGGAGTGTGTGTGTGTGCATGTGTGTGTGTGTGCCAGCCTGCAGGCAGGAGTGTGTGTGTGTGTGCACGTGTGTGTGTGCCAGCCTGCAGGCAGGAGTGTGTGTGTGTGTGCACGTGTGTGTGTGTGCCAGCCTGCAGGCAGGAGTGTGTGTGTGTGTGCATGTGTGTGTGAGTGCCAGCCTGCAGGCAGGAGTGTGTGTGTGTGTGCATGTGTGTGTGTGTGCCAGCCTGCAGGCAGGAGTGTGTGTGTGTGCACACGTGTGTGTGTGTGCCAGCCTGCAGGCAGGAGTGTGTGTGTGTGTGCATGTGTGTGTGAGTGCCAGCCTGCAGGCAGGAGTGTGCGTGTGTGTGCATGTGTGTGTGAGTGCCAGCCTGCAGGCAGGAGTGTGTGTGTGTGTGCACACGTGTGTGAGTGCCAGCCTGCAGGCAGGAGTGTGTGTGTGTGTGCACGTGTGTGTGAGTGCCAGCCTGCAGGCAGGAGTGTGTGTGTGTGTGCACGTGTGTGTGTGTGCCAGCCTGCAGGCAGGAGTGTGTGTGTGTGTGCACGTGTGTGTGTGTGCCAGCCTGCAGGCAGGAGTGTGTGTGTGTGTGCACGTGTGTGTGTGTGCCAGCCTGCAGGCAGGAGTGTGTGTGTGTGTGCACGTGTGTGTGAGTGCCAGCCTGCAGGCAGGAGTGTGTGTGTGTGTGTGCATGTGTGTGTGTGCCAGCCTGCAGGCAGGAGTGTGTGTGTGTGTGTGTGTGTGTGTGCCAGCCTGCAGGCAGGAGTGTGTGTGTGTGTGCATGTGTGTGTGTGTGCCAGCCTGCAGGCAGGAGTGTGTGTGTGTGCACACGTGTGTGTGTGTGCCAGCCTGCAGGCAGGAGTGTGTGTGTGTGTGTGTGTGTGTGTGTGTGCCAGCCTGCAGGCAGGAGTGTGCGTGTGTGTGCACGTGTGTGTGTGTGCCAGCCTGCAGGCAGGAGTGTGTGTGTGTGTGCATGTGTGTGTGAGTGCCAGCCTGCAGGCAGGAGTGTGTGTGTGTGTGCATGTGTGTGTGTGTGCCAGCCTGCAGGCAGGAGTGTGTGTGTGTGTGCATGTGTGTGTGAGTGCCAGCCTGCAGGCAGGAGTGTGTGTGTGTGCACGTGTGTGTGTGCCAGCCTGCAGGCAGGAGTGTGTGTGTGTGTGCACGTGTGTGTGTGCCAGCCTGCAGGCAGGAGTGTGTGTGTGTGTGCATGTGTGTGTGAGTGCCAGCCTGCAGGCAGGAGTGTGTGTGTGTGTGTGTGTGTGTGTGTGTGTGTGCCAGCCTGCAGGCAGGAGTGTGTGTGTGTGTGCATGTGTGTGTGTGTGCCAGCCTGCAGGCAGGAGTGTGTGTGTGTGTGCATGTGTGTGTGAGTGCCAGCCTGCAGGCAGGAGTGTGTGTGTGTGTGCATGTGTGTGTGTGTGCCAGCCTGCAGGCAGGAGTGTGTGTGTGTGTGCATGTGTGTGTGAGTGCCAGCCTGCAGGCAGGAGTGTGTGTGTGTGCACGTGTGTGTGTGCCAGCCTGCAGGCAGGAGTGTGTGTGTGTGTGCACGTGTGTGTGTGCCAGCCTGCAGGCAGGAGTGTGTGTGTGTGTGCATGTGTGTGTGAGTGCCAGCCTGCAGGCAGGAGTGTGTGTGTGTGTGTGTGTGTGTGTGTGTGTGTGCCAGCCTGCAGGCAGGAGTGTGTGTGTGTGTGCATGTGTGTGTGAGTGCCAGCCTGCAGGCAGGAGTGTGTGTGTGTGTGCACGTGTGTGTGTGCCAGCCTGCAGGCAGGAGTGTGCGTGTGTGTGCACGTGTGTGTGTGTGCCAGCCTGCAGGCAGGAGTGTGTGTGTGTGTGCATGTGTGTGTGAGTGCCAGCCTGCAGGCAGGAGTGTGTGTGTGTGTGCATGTGTGTGTGTGTGCCAGCCTGCAGGCAGGAGTGTGTGTGTGTGCACACGTGTGTGTGTGTGCCAGCCTGCAGGCAGGAGTGTGCGTGTGTGTGCATGTGTGTGTGAGTGCCAGCCTGCAGGCAGGAGTGTGTGTGTGTGTGCACACGTGTGTGAGTGCCAGCCTGCAGGCAGGAGTGTGTGTGTGTGTGCATGTGTGTGTGAGTGCCAGCCTGCAGGCAGGAGTGTGTGTGTGTGTGCACGTGTGTGTGTGTGCCAGCCTGCAGGCAGGAGTGTGTGTGTGTGTGCACGTGTGTGTGAGTGCCAGCCTGCAGGCAGGAGTGTGTGTGTGTGTGCACGTGTGTGTGAGTGCCAGCCTGCAGGCAGGAGTGTGTGTGTGTGTGTGCATGTGTGTGTGTGCCAGCCTGCAGGCAGGAGTGTGTGTGTGTGTGCACGTGTGTGTGTGTGCCAGCCTGCAGGCAGGAGTGTGTGTGTGTGTGCATGTGTGTGTGAGTGCCAGCCTGCAGGCAGGAGTGTGTGTGTGTGTGTGTGTGTGTGTGTGTGTGCCAGCCTGCAGGCAGGAGTGTGTGTGTGTGTGCATGTGTGTGTGTGTGCCAGCCTGCAGGCAGGAGTGTGTGTGTGTGTGCATGTGTGTGTGTGTGCCAGCCTGCAGGCAGGAGTGTGTGTGTGTGTGCACACGTGTGTGTGTGTGTGCCAGCCTGCAGGCAGGAGTGTGTGTGTGTGTGCATGTGTGTGTGAGTGCCAGCCTGCAGGCAGGAGTGTGTGTGTGTGTGCACACGTGTGTGAGTGCCAGCCTGCAGGCAGGAGTGTGTGTGTGTGTGCATGTGTGTGTGAGTGCCAGCCTGCAGGCAGGAGTGTGTGTGTGTGTGCACGTGTGTGTGAGTGCCAGCCTGCAGGCAGGAGTATGTGTGTGTGCACGTGTGTGTGAGTGCCAGCCTGCAGGCAGGAGTGTGTGTGTGTGTGTGCATGTGTGTGTGTGTGCCAGCCTGCAGGCAGGAGTGTGTGTGTGTGTGCACGTGTGTGTGTGTGCCAGCCTGCAGGCAGGAGTGTGTGTGTGTGTGCATGTGTGTGTGAGTGCCAGCCTGCAGGCAGGAGTGTGTGTGTGTGTGTGTGTGTGTGTGTGTGTGCCAGCCTGCAGGCAGGAGTGTGTGTGTGTGTGCATGTGTGTGTGTGTGCCAGCCTGCAGGCAGGAGTGTGTGTGTGTGTGCATGTGTGTGTGTGTGCCAGCCTGCAGGCAGGAGTGTGTGTGTGTGTGCACGTGTGTGTGTGCCAGCCTGCAGGCAGGAGTGTGCGTGTGTGTGCACGTGTGTGTGTGTGCCAGCCTGCAGGCAGGAGTGTGTGTGTGTGTGCATGTGTGTGTGAGTGCCAGCCTGCAGGCAGGAGTGTGTGTGTGTGTGCATGTGTGTGTGTGTGCCAGCCTGCAGGCAGGAGTGTGTGTGTGTGTGCATGTGTGTGTGAGTGCCAGCCTGCAGGCAGGAGTGTGTGTGTGTGTGCATGTGTGTGTGAGTGCCAGCCTGCAGGCAGGAGTGTGTGTGTGTGTGCATGTGTGTGTGTGTGCCAGCCTGCAGGCAGGAGTGTGTGTGTGTGCACGTGTGTGTGTGTGCCAGCCTGCAGGCAGGAGTGTGCGTGTGTGTGCATGTGTGTGTGTGCCAGCCTGCAGGCAGGAGTGTGTGTGTGTGTGCATGTGTGTGTGTGTGCCAGCCTGCAGGCAGGAGTGTGTGTGTGTGCACACGTGTGTGTGTGTGCCAGCCTGCAGGCAGGAGTGTGCGTGTGTGTG